>NC_056737.1:1924250700-1924308200 GCF_019279795.1 Protopterus annectens | reverse complement strand
CCCCATCTCTGTCTTAATCAATAGAACCATAACAGAAGCCACCACCCCCTCCATCTGAAAAATATCCTATGTCATACCACTCCATAAAGGCAGTAGCTCTACTGAACTGTCCAACTACAGACCCATAGCCATACTGTCACCACTGGCTAAAATCATGGAGAAGTGCATTCATTCAGAATAAACTGTTGACCAACTGTCAGCATGGCTTTAGACCTCATCACAGTACCTCCTCGGCCCTCCTTTCTTTCACTAATGTTAAACAAAACCGGAATAACTACAGATTATCTTCAGCCCTCTTTCTGGATCTTTCCAAAGCTTTTGATATGGCCAACCACCAACTACTCATCCGCACACTGAAAACCTTATCCTTAGATAACCAAGCTCTCCAGTGGTTCCAGGCCTACTTGAATGGTAGGCAGTAAGCCGTATTATGGCAGAACAAACTCTCATGCCTGTTTCCTAATACCAAAGGAGTTCCCTAGGGCCCTGTATTAGGACCCCTATTCTTTTTGATCTTTATTAATGATCTCCACACAGCCATCCCAGATGCTACCTGCATTCATTATGTGGATGACTCCACATTGGTATGCTCTGACACCTCTCCAATAAATCTGCTGTCCATAACCCAGAACACATTCAACATAGTTGAAAACTGGCGCTCTGATCGGCACCTGATCTTAAACCCTAACAAAACCAAACTACTACTTTTCTTGCCCACCCATAAATCCTCAGCAGTATCCTTTACCATTAAGTCTAATAACGGCCCCATCATCTCCCAGACTCCTACACAAAACTCCTAGGAGTAATTGTTGATAATGGTCTTACATTTGACATGCATGTCAATCAGACCATTAAAACCATAAATAAAAAACTTGGTTCATTATACAGGATTCAACCTTTCATAACTTCACCATTTAGAATAGCCATTGCCCACTCTCATCTACTTTCTACCCTTCTTTATACCTCTCCCGTGCTTACTAACCTTAGCACATCTGATCTTGGCAAACTTTCTAGCTGCTATAATCATATTGCCAGATTTGCCATTGGCATGCCCTTTAGGAGACATCACTGCCTTAATCTAAAACACCTTGGATGGATAGAACTGCCTAGCCTACTCTAGGTAAACCAGCTTATAGTGGCATATAAAATTCTCAAACATCCAGGTAACACCCCAGCACTGGAAAATACAATCATCCCATACAGCAATCTTGGCTCACTCCACTCATCTAATAGACTGCTTGTACAAACAGTCGTATCCAATAACTCAGCTGGAAATTCTCTATTTGCTAACACTGTTGGTAAAGCGTGGAACTCACTCCCTGCCAACCTTACTCCCGCAACGTCCTTAGCCCAATTCAAGAAAAGTGTCAAACTCTATTTCAAATCACACTGGCTTTGTTCGTGCTCTAGCCCTGATAAGATCCTTATTCTCAAACTGTGTACTAAAAATCCTCTAGGTAACGCTAGCTGAGTAAAAATTAGTATGCATATAGCCTTATTTTATTCTGGATTTGATGTAACTATATACTTTGAGTAAGTCCACAAAAAGACGCTTTTATCATTATTAATATCATATGTAAATATTTTTCTGGATGTTTGTATGCTGGAGCTTTAGCAGGAGGTATGTATATCACCTCTGTTAATTCTGCATTTGATGTAACTGTATAACTAGCTTGTCTGAATAAGTCTGCAAAATAATGTTTTTATCATGAATAATATTATACGTAATATTTTTCTGAATGTATGTATGCTGGAGCATTAATACCCGGGCCTCTGCTTATATATATATATATATATATATATATATATATATATACATATACTTGGCTTATAAAATTCCCCTCCCCTGCAAAACACAATGAATAAAGAGAATAGGCAATAGAATAAATATGTATTTATGGTTTAATTAGAGTGGATCTGGTTGTCTGAGTTGGGTAGACTTTTTTTGTGTCTGGTCACAATTTGAGCATGCAGTTACTATCCAGATAGTGTGTATAGAAAATGTTTAGTTATGAAAAATGACAGACTTTTGACTGTGGGAGGTTAGGTCTCACTCCCAGGTCTGTAGCTGCCATTGCAGCCATCTTTAAGACACTATTTTCTCAAAGCATTTGAAGCTGATTCTTGACTGTCTAGTTTATACTTTGTGTTGCAACTCCTGCTCTACAGGTAAAATATACTGGCTTTCCCTCAAGGCTTTGCTCTAAACCAACCTCCCATTATGGAGGATGGATTTGTGTACCGCTTAGTCTCCCATTCAGGTAATGAATACCTGCAATAGTAATTCTTAGGAGAAATAGTACAGTTGTGTTGACTTTACCATGAAAGCAGATGTTTGCATTATAGGAGTATTACTGTAGTACAGAGACCCTTCCCTCCATCTTCCGGGCCATGCACATATATTGTGTGCCTGGTGATCTGTTTGCATAGTTCATAATGCACCAGTTATAGGCTTCACAGATTTTTTTTTGTACACTTTGTGTTACCTGCAGAATATTAACCCACAGTGTATTTCTGTGCTGTTAGTTGGGAGGTATTTTGTTGCATTGTTTGCTTAAGTTTCTTACTCTTTCATTTATCTCTGTATTGTTTTAGTAGGCTAGTTTAAGCTTCAAGCACTTCTTACTGTTTATTTAAGGAACATTTTATTAGTACTTTGGCTCTGTTTATCACTTCACGGGCACCAAGAAAGGGAGAGTGAGGTGCACAGTGCAGTCTGTTTTGTTAGCCAGGCTTCCTCTAATGGATACAACACAAGATTGATTCCATTCACCCTTAGGAATGTGTGAAGTTTGAAAAAGATCAGGTCAGTGGACAGATGTTTATTTTCATCTGTTTCCCATTTATATAATTTCTTGCAGCGTAGTCTGTTTGACTATCTACTGTCAAGTATGTACTCCTGTAAATGTTGTCAGACCTTACTAGTCTGAGAATCAGTGGCTACGTTTTGCCTCTTTATTAAAAGCTGAAAAGGAGTCCATTTATCAGACCAAGGGGCAGAATTTCTAAATTGTCTTCAGTTATTGTCAAAGTAGCAGGAAATCTGTCAATGTTGTACAAATGTGAAATAAGGGACTCAAATTCAAGGATGTAAGTGGTATGGTGTTAAAGAAAAGATGGCTTTATTTGCAGATGATATTTTGTACCTGATGGAACCAGAAAAGGACATCTCTTTGTTGTGAAATATTTTGAGACCGTTCTAATTTTTTTTTTCAGGATATAAAATTAATGATGATAAAACAAAGGCTATAGCTATAAACTGTGTACCCACACATTAATTGGTCCAGCAATACTCCTATTTATGAGGACGTGATAAAATGAAGTATTTAGGAGTATGGAATAGAAATGGTTCAGTTACAGATGCTAAAGATATGTGGGAAGAGGCTAAACAAAAGATAATACAAAAACTGAGAAACTGGAAGCTCTTTCCTGTGGAAACAGTGAAAATGTTTAGTCTCTTTATTTTCACAAACAGGTCAGGCATATTTTTGTCAACCAGAGAGGTTGTGGATAGTAATTAACAGAGATGAAGGATTTTGTTTGGGAGGGAAAGAGGTTGAGAGTCCGTTGGGATTAGGTGATCCTCCCAACAGAGCAAGGATGTTTAGGAATGCGTGATTTGATGGGATATTTTAGAGTTACACAGTTAAGGTTCTTATACTTACACAAGCATAAAGCTACGTGTCAGTGTGGAAGGGCATGATGATGAAGCGGGGGGGGTAACTTAAGATATAAGGAAAAAATGGGATTTTTGGACACTGATCCTTAAGAATAATAGTTATGTAGAATATTTTATTCATAAAATAGCATTAAGTATACTAAGAACTAAACCAACACAAGAATGGAGAAAAGACATTCTGTTGATAAAGATGACTGCAATTAGGGGTACACATTATAGACAATAGAGGGCTGCAATTTACTGGAGGAAGATAGCAAAGGGAACCAAGGTATTGAAAATAACTAATCAGAGAAAGAAAGGTAAACAGAATGGGAAGAGGCCAAGAAGACATTTAGATTGCAGGCTAGTGACTGATATCACTCCTTGATGGGAAAGGCAGTGTATAGACAATGAGAAAGGGATAAGGGAAATCCCAAATGAAAGACCTGCGCTGGCTGAGATTTTGTTTGAATCTAGAATGGAAGCTGTTAAAATGGAATAATGACTAGGGCATATAAAATATTGCACAATAACTGTAGCAATCAATTAGAAGAGGCATGCAACTAGCCTAGTTTCTATAAACCTATGAAAAGATTGGGAAGTGAGATTAGATATGCAGTTCACAGAGAAACAGTGGGAGAACATATGTATCCCTCATATGCGACAAAATCTAAAATTTAAGATTTTTGCCTGAAGTGTTTGTATAGGTACTTTCATACCTCAAGCAGACTCCAAAGAATGTTTCCTTGGTTAGATGGCAAATGTTGGAAAGTGTGATGGAGAAGAAAGAGGTAACTGGGAACATATGTTTTGTGAGTGGAATGAGTTGACAGACTTTAAAAATTTCCTACAAGAGTACTCCATGAGTAATACTGGATGAAAAAATGTGTAACTAAAGACATGATTTTTTGAGCTGGAATACAGGGTCTGAATTGCTTAGACATAGTAAGGCCTTGAGTTTAATTTTGGTTACTGACAAAAAGCAATTTACAAAAAAATAGAAGTCAAAATCTAAACCAGCTATACTTGTAGTGAATATTGTAACAGAGACAGAACAGGAAGTGGGAACTTTAGAAAAGGGTACGATTAAATTATATAGAAAATGCAGAAATTCTGGGAACGGTACATGAGGAGAAATGAGGTTTAAGAGAAGACAGGAATTTATGTAGTGTTGCTTAGATCATAGGATATGTAAAAATATATGTGAAGTATATTTATAAATGTTTATATGGTTTGATTACTTTGCTTAGGTCAGACATTTTTGCTTAAATGGTTTGAGTGCTAGACATTGCAGGTAGGGAAAATACGTATGCCCATCATGGTTGGTGTGCAAATTCAGGGCTCACTTGTGCAGCTTTATTTCCCTGGTGAAGACAGGAAACAAATACAACAGGAGTGCAATGAGAGGATGTTACTCACAGCTCCTCGGGCACCCCTCTCACATTTGGGCTTTGACTTCTCTTTCGGTCTCCAGTTTCTAATAAAGGTTCATGGATGGTTATGTGTTCCCAAGATATATCCTCCAACAGTGGTTAGCAGGTTTTGACTCATCATTCTTCCTTCTTCCCCACACAGCTCTCTAATACCCTGGTAGTTAGCTGCACCATGATCAACAGTGGTGTAAGAGAATAACTTATGACCATCCCCTCTTCCAAAAAACTGGCCTACTAATGCAATTATGCCCAAAACACCTTGTAATGAATTTCTATGGACTAAAGGATTCTACTTGGTACACATTAATCAGTGCCTAAGTTCCAAGTCACAACTGTTAGCACTTGTGGGGCACAGTAAAATATCAAAGGACTCAGGAAAAATCTATCCAGTCAGTAAAAATAAATTAGTAATAATATTATGCATATACATTTCAGTATGACCCTGTAACTAAGCAACAGAAGATGAAAAGAAAAGCATATTCTCAGTATATGTAAGAGGCCAGGAAAAGGTATGCAGTGGAAACAAAATTTCAAAAATGCAGTAACCCTTGTAGAATACAGCATGTGTACATTTTTAGACCTTTATTGAATTATCACTTATTTTATTTTTTTTTATTTTATTTTATTTATTTTACATTTGTTGACCGGGAGGATCCGACTGGATGCATGTCCATTTTCAGCAAAGCTCCAAAACACAGGTTACAAAACACTTAACTGAACAATGAAGCAAAATATACATTCAAAATAAGAGCATTCTAAGTTATTCTTTCTAATTTATTTTAAATGTAAGAGGGGTAGGATAGTAAGGAGATGTAGAATAATAAAAAAAATAAAATAAAAAATAAAATAAAAAAATACTGAAAAAGTGCTGGTGAGAGCTTGATGCTTAGCAACAAGCTGGATACAAGGGAACTTCCAGACACTGAGATGACAGTGCTGCAGGACAGACTATGAGGTTGTACCACATGTTGATGAAGGCCAAGTCTTAACTGTTTTCTTTTGTGTTATGTCACCTGGAGTGGTTATAGCACTACCTTGAGAATGTGGCTTTAATTGGTCCCCTCGTGTGTGGATATTCCCCTGTCCAGGTCATGATTTGTTTCCTATTTGAGTATGGTAAATTTTCACCAGTGTGCACATGGAGATGGACATGGATACAGATGTTGTGTGTGTCACTAAAGTGCACATGAGGATCATCATGGCATGGTCACTGAGGATCATCATGGCATTGTCACTAGCCTCCACTGTTCCCATGTACTGATAAAAATTCTTTACTTATACCCTGCAGTACTCTTATCTTCTTTACCAGATTCTCTGTGGCAGTGGAATGAGCCTGAAAAGTTATGGAATGATTTACTATGCTTAAGATTTTTATGGTCTTGTGCGATACAAGGCTCAGTGCCCCTCAGCAAGACACACACATGACCAGTCACATTACACCAATTATTGCTTCTTACATACAGAATCAATAGTGTGATTCATATAGCTCAATTCAGTAGAGCTTAATTTGCATATGAAATTCATAAATTGGCCCAATTTTAATTGAGTTTGTCACACATATTATCGACATTCAGAGAAAATGTGAACAGGTTGAAAAAATATAGAAAAGGTTAATAGCTGAAAATATTAGTAACCCTACAGGATTAGTAGAATTCACTGACAACAGCTTATCTGAGTAATATTTTGTTAGTCAGGTATGTCAAGTATTACTTTAAAAGTGCTAATAATCAGTGGAATGGGACAGTGCTAGGTGCCATTTTTATCTGATGAGCACATTGTTATACTTTATGGCCTTTATAAACAGTTACAGGGAAGTAAAGCAGCACCAGTAAATTAACTGTGATGCTTATATTAAACATACATCTACACAATTACCTCCTCAAAGTAGTCACTGCAGGTAATACACTACATTTTGGCAATACTTTTCACTCAACTGTCTCTTTGTGGGTGTTCTGAGTGAGTCAGATTTAACTTTGTATGATTTCAAGTTACAACACACTGTAAAACAAAGGATCAAGGCACAGGAGAAAGTTTTGCACCTGTGGAGAATCCCATTCTAATGGATGTTTTCAGAACATATGGAAAACATCTGTTTGGAGAAAGGGGAACCAAGGCAAGCACAGAGAGGAATAAAGTAGTGGGTGTGGCAGCCCACTACTGGACCAATAATCAAGGAGCCTCAATCCTCACCACTGGCACCAGTGGGGGACGTATATTGGGAGGAGGACAGGTACACAAGCAGCATTTTCTAGATGCAGCTCTCTGTAACAAGTGAAATTTCCCCTTAAGAGCACACAGTGACCACAGTCAGTCTGGGGCTAGTTTCTCCCTCTCGAGCTCCCCAGTAAGACTTCCCACTGGCACAGCTATAGAGTTGAGTCCTTAGCCAGGGTTCCAACCCAAGCCCTCCAACAATCCCTCAGTCCAACCAGTGCTTTGTGTCCCTGCCCAAGTATCTCACACACACACACACACACACACACACACACACACACACACACACACACACACACACACACACACACACACGGGAAAGCCTGGAACAGGTTTACTAGCTATGCCCTTTCTGCCCTGACTATAAGGTAGTTATTACTGCCACCAGAACCATCTTATCAGCTACTTTAAGGGGAATCCAATTTTACTATGTAATGTTACTGTCATTGCATACGGTAGTTTGATCAGGAGCAAGGCTATTAGGAGTAGCCAACAGTGTCATCAAATAAATATACAAGTACTCTTGGAAGTATCTCTACACAGATCAGCCACATTGAAAGGTTTAAATATATTTAATAATAAGTAAAAAAACAAGATAATGCTAAATATATATTTACAGTGACATCAGAGTTCAAAATCACAGGAAATATTTAAAACAACATTGCAAGACAGACTCAAGTAATGAAAAACATCTAAATTATGCTTTGCTATATTCCTGACTATATTAAAGAGAATTGCACTGTTCCCTAGACTTCATTAGAGCAAGGCAGATGTGGTAAATGGATCTTCTGTAGTTGTTGTTGTCAGGTCAAAGACAGAATACAGAATGCGGTCTTACTCTGTCACCTTTCAAATTAATATCAAATATTACTGCTGGGATAGCTAGCAGAATGACATTATTTTTTGTCATCTGACTTTATCCCAGGTGAGAACCCCCACTGCAGTATTTTAGCATCTACCTATGAAAATACACAGACAAGGGCTTTTCCTGAGATCTTTGGTAAATGGTAGAAGTCATAAAACAGTAAAGACAGATGTGGTGAGTGTGTTTTCCAGCTGATGTCAGGTGAGACAAAATACAAAAATGCACTACCTCTCTTAGAGAGTTCTTAAATTAATATCTCAAATATTGCTTCAGGTATACTTGCAGTGTGACATCACTTCTTGTCATCTGACTATCCCAGATGAAAACCTCAACTGCAGCTGGTAGCATTTAGCATCTCTCTGTGAAAATACATAAACAAAGACTTTTTAGTTCTAAGACAAATGATGGAAGTCGTAAAATAATTTACATTCCTCCACATTTAAAGACAATACAAAAAACTTCTAGTTCTAGACATAGTTTCCTCTTGCACTGAAACTGAAAGATAACATCTCTTTTATTATTCTCCTGAAGTTAACTTCTTGTGTTTCTGTCCCCATTGTTAAAATACATATACATCTAAACAGTTACAATAGTGTACATACATTTCTGCTCAGTATTTTACAAAATATCTCTTCCGCCATGTCTGTGCAATATGAACTACAGTTCTAATACAGTTATAACACAAGCAATTACATCATGCTAATATTCACAAATGAGGGACAACTACTTACAAAATTCCAGATAGCTGGGCTGGCAGTATCTCCTTCTGTTACACTTTTATAAAAATCATATTAATATTCAAATGACATATAATTATTTACAAAATTCCAGACAGCTGGGCTGGCAGTATCTCCTTTTGTTACACTGTGATGCTGTCATTTATGGCTGGTAAATCAGCTGATCATTACAGCTTTTAACTGTTTTGGTCCAATTTTTGGAAAATATTTTTTAAGGTCTTCTAGGGGTCACAGAAACTCATTTGATGCAGGTTAGAGTTCATTTTAGATGGCTGTTACACTGAATACATATGGAAAAGTTATGGAATGATTTACTATGCTTAAGATTTTTATGGTCTTGTGCGATACAAGGCTCAGTGCCCCTCAGCAAGACACACACATGACCAGTCACATTACACCAATTATTGCGTCTTACATACAGAATCAATAGTGTGATTCATATAGCTCAATTCAGTAGAGCTTAATTTGCATATGAAATTCATAAATTGGCCCAATTTTAATTGAGTTTGTCACATATATTATCGACATTCAGAGAAAATGTGAACAGGTTGAAAAAATATAGAAAAGGTTAATAGCTGAAAATATTAGTAACCCTACAGGATTAGTAGAATTCACTGACAACAGCTTATCTGAGTAATATTTTGTTAGTCAGGTATGTCAAGTATTACTTTAAAAGTGCTAATAATCAGTGGAATGGGACAGTGCTAGGTGCCATTTT
This sequence comes from Protopterus annectens, assembly GCF_019279795.1. Classification (NCBI taxonomy): domain Eukaryota; kingdom Metazoa; phylum Chordata; order Ceratodontiformes; family Protopteridae; genus Protopterus; species Protopterus annectens. Next base: position 1,924,298,575 of record NC_056737.1, on the reverse strand, counting down.
TATCTGATGAGCACATTGTTATACTTTATGGCCTTTATAAACAGTTACAGGGAAGTAAAGCAGCACCAGTAAATTAACTGTGATGCTTATATTAAACATACATCTACACAATTACCTCATCAAAGTAGTCACTGCAGGTAATACACTACATTTTGGCAATACTTTTCACTCAACTGTCTCTTTGTGGGTGTTCTGAGTGAGTCAGATTTAACTTTGTATGATTTCAAGTTACAACACACTGTAAAACAAAGGATCAAGGCACAGGAGAAGGTTTTGCACCTGTGGAGAATCCCATTCTAATGGATGTTTTCAGAACATATGGAAAACATCTGTTTGGAGAAAGGGGAACCAAGGCAAGCACAGAGAGGAATAAAGTAGTGGGTGTGGCAGCCCACTACTGGACCAATAATCAAGGAGCCTCAATCCTCACCACTGGCACCAGTGGGGACGATATTGGGAGGAGGACAGGTACACAAGCAGCATTTTCTAGATGCAGCTCTCTGTAACAAGTGAAATTTCCCCTTAAGAGCACACAGTGACCACAGTCAGTCTGGGGCTAGTTTCTCCCTCTTTCTCCAGGTCCCCAGTAAGACTTCCCACTGGCACAGCTATAGAGTTGAGTCCTTAGCCAGGGTTCCAACCCAAGCCCTCCAACAATCCCTCAGTCCAACCAGTGCTTTGTGTCCCTGCCCAAGTATCTCACACACACACACACACACACACACACACACACACACACACACACGGGAAAGCCTGGAACAGGTTTACTAGCTATGCCCTTTCTGCCCTGACTATAAGGTAGTTATTACTGCCACCAGAACCATCTTATCAGCTACTTTAAGGCCCGTAACAAAGGGAATGCAATTTTACTATGTAATGTTACTGTCATTGCATACGGTAGTTTGATCAGGAGCAAGGCTATTAGGAGTAGCCAACAGTGTCATCAAATAAATATACAAGTACTCTTGGAAGTATCTCTACACAGATCAGCCACATTGAAAGGTTTAAATATATTTAATAATAAGTAAAAAAACAAGATAATGCTAAATATATATTTACAGTGACATCAGAGTTCAAAATCACAGGAAATATTTAAAACAACATTGCAAGACCGACTCAAGTAATGAAAAACATCTAAATTATGCTTTGCTATATTCCTGACTATATTAAAGAGAATTGCACTGTTCCCTAGACTTCATTAGAGCAAGGCAGATGTGGTAAATGGATCTTCTCTAGTTGTTGTTGTCAGGTCAAAGACAGAATACAGAATGCGGTCTTACTCTGTCACCTTTCAAATTAATATCAAATATTACTGCTGGGATAGCTAGCAGAATGACATTATTTTTTGTCATCTGACTTTATCCCAGGTGAGAACCCCCACTGCAGTATTTTAGCATCTACCTATGAAAATACACAGACAAGGGCTTTTCCTGAGATCTTTGGTAAATGGTAGAAGTCATAAAACAGTAAATCACTTCCAAGACAATATAGAAAGCTCCTTAGTTTTAGACTTTGTGTCTCCTCACTGCACTGAAACTGAAAGACAGCATATTTTTTTGGCCTAGCCATAAAGTAATTTAATTTCAGCTATTTTTCTGAAGTTTTGCAAGTTAACCACCTGTATTCCAGTTTCCGCTGCTAAAATATATACATTTAAACAGTTACAATATTGTATGTGCATTCTGTTCTATTCCAGTAGAGTACACTGTGGATACATTTTAAACAGCACTTTGTAAAATACCTCTTCAGCACGTGTCTGTACAAATCATCTTCTATGACATTCAGCTGTAGTACTTTTGTAACACAAACATCTTGTATGCATCGTAATGATATTCACAAATGGCATATCATTGTTTACAAAATGCCAGATAGCTGGGCTGACAGTATCTCCTTCTATATAAATCATGTTAATATTCACAAATGACATGTAATTATTTATAGAATTCCAGCTAGCTCTGCTGGCAGTACCTCCTTTGTCACAGTGGGTGACATGAATAATTGTGGGGGAAGGAACCACATATTGATGCAATGTAGGAAAAGAAGAAATTACCTAGTGAGACATACAAGAACAAAAGCTAAGTAGAATGCAATTGTCTGCAGCAACATGGGTGGGGGCTCTGCCGCATCCAATCATTAACATTAGATGAGTTGTACTTTCTATCCACATGGGGTGATGAGTATCACGCAGATGAAGATGGCACAGAAAATCCTAAGAGGAGGTGTAGACAGTAATACTTTCAGACCACTTCATCAGCTGCACTGTGGTGCAAAGGAAGGTTCATGCATAGTTTATAGCAATAATTCATAACAGCATTTAATGCCATGTTTATCTGTGTAACTATAACCAATTGCATCTTTTTTCTAGGTGCCCCATCTATCTTGAGTATGCAAGAAAGTTTACAGTGTCTGCTGTATTTATAATTTGATTGGCAAGGTATATTGTAACAAAAATATTCCTACACAAGTTCATCACCAAAACCAAACATATCCACTGCAACAGCACATCAAGCTGAAGTTTACAACACAATAATTGTTCCCATGTTGATGACACAATGTAAGGACAGTGGTACAAAGTTGCAAAGTGTACTAGTAGGCCCCACCCCACAGTAGATGCATAACTCCATAAATAGTAACACTAGCTCTCATGTTCAACTCCAAAGATGACCTAACATTACAACCTGAAAGGGAGGGACCATATAGCTGAACACCATCTTGTGAACCATAATACTAGATTCAGCAAGATAACACGAGTCTCATGCTGTGACACCTGTATAATGGGGTGACAGAAAAAGACACGCCACCGCTTAGCTCCAGAGACGCAAGGCCTCTGCTGTCCAGCAGCAGATTTGCCATGACATTGTTCAGGCTCATTCCACTGCCACAGAGAATCTGGTAAAGAAGATAAGAGTACTGCAGGGTATAAGTAAAGAATTTTTATCAGTACATGGGAACAGTGGAGGGTAGTGACAATGCCATGATGATCCTCAGTGACCATGCCATGATGATCCTCATGTGCACTTTAGTGACACACACAACATCTGTATCCATGTCCATCTCCATGTGCACACTGGTGAAAATTTACCATACTCAAATAGGAAACAAATCATGACCTGGACAGGGAAATATCCACACACGAGGGGACCAATTAAAGCCACACAGCATGCGATTCTCAAGGTAGTGCTATAACCACTCCAGGTGACATAACACAAAAGAAAACAGTTAAGACTTGGCCTTCATCAACATGTGGTACAACCTCATAGTCTGTCCTGCAGCACTGTCATCTCAGTGTCTGGAAGTTCCCTTGTATCCAGCTTGTTGCTAAGCATCAAGCTCTCACCAGCACTTTTTCAGTATTTTTTTATTTTATTTTTTATTTTATTTTTTTTATTATTCTACATCTCCTTACTATCCTACCCCTCTTACATTTAAAATAAATTAGAAAGAATAACTTAGAATGCTCTTATTTTGAATGTATATTTTGCTTCATTGTTCAGTTAAGTGTTTTGTAACCTGTGTTTTGGAGCTTTTCTCCCCGGGCCTCCGCTGAAAATGGACATGCATCCAGTCGGATCCTCCCGGTCAACAAATGTAAAATAAATAAAATAAAATAAAAAAAAATAAAATAAGTGATAATTCAATAAAGGTCTAAAAATGTACACATGCTGTATTCTACAAGGGTTACTGCATTTTTGAAATTTTGTTTCCACTGCATACCTTTTTCCTGGCCTCTTACATATACTGAGAATATGCTTTTCTTTTCATCTTCTGTTGCTTAGTTACAGGGTCATACTGAAATGTATATGCATAATATTATTACTAATTTATTTTTACTGACTGGATAGATTTTTCCTGAGTCCTTTGATATTTTACTGTGAAGCCCACAAGTGCTAACAGTTGTGACTTGGAACTTAGGCACTGATTAATGTGTACCAAGTAGAATCCTTTAGTCCATAGAAATTCATTACAAGGTGTTTTGGGCATAATTGCATTAGTAGGCCAGTTTTTTGGAAGAGGGGATGGTCATAAGTTATTCTCTTACACCACTGTTGATCATGGTGCAGCTAACTACCAGGGTATTAGAGAGCTGTGTGGGGAAGAAGGAAGAATGATGAGTCAAAACCTGCTAACCACTGTTGGAGGATATATCTTGGGAACACATAACCATCCATGAACCTTTATTAGAAACTGGAGACCGAAAGAGAAGTCAAAGCCCAAATGTGAGAGGGGTGCCCGAGGAGCTGTGAGTAACATCCTCTCATTGCACTCCTGTTGTATTTGTTTCCTGTCTTCACCAGGGAAATAAAGCTGCACAAGTGAGCCCTGAATTTGCACACCAACCATGATGGGCATACGTATTTTCCCTACCTGCAATGTCTAGCACTCAAACCATTTAAGCAAAAATGTCTGTAGTAGAAATCCTTAAAATGTTCCAAAAAAGTAGTAACTTTTGTGAAATAAAGCATGTGTACAATATTGACATATTTCTTGCTACTTTTACTACAATTGAAGAAAATCTAGGAATTCTGTCCCCTAGTATGACAAATAGACTCCTCTCCCTGCTTTTAATAAAAATGCAAAACATGTCGCCACTGATTCTAAGACTACTGCTTTAGAGTCCAACAAAACTTTAGGGAGGAACATATTTCTAGGCGTAGATGGAAACGCCAGTCACTTAGGCTGTAGACAACTAAAGAAATGTGCATATAAAACAATTTGTGCTCAGTGCCATTAGAACAAGCCAAATTTGAAGATTTAAGGGAGTGAACGTGGGGACGTCTTTGTTTTTTCCTAAAGCTTAACAGTGTACAGCCTTTAGAGATTTGTGCAACTGCAGAGTTGCCAACACCGACATCTTTTATAAATATTTTCCTACCTTGTTACAGACATTTCGATAATTAAGCAGTCTGTGTCATTCACTGAATTATTAGAATATATATTTTGTGATACCACTAACTGCAGGATATGCTTTGAAGAATAAGTGTTTGTGTGTTTGAGTGAGAATGTCTGGGGCGCAACAGTAGACTGGTCATGTATTCACTGTAGCTGCCAGCCCCCAAGTTTTTTTTGAGAATGACAGTGAACACAGTTTGTCCAGAATTGTAGAACACACTGTGCATATTAGTTTACATGCTGCCTGTCTGTTTTTTAATGATTTTGCAGCGCACTATGAGGGTACAACAGAGGTTCACAGGTAAATACGAGGCCATCGCTTTGTAAACTATTACCAGCCTAGCCAATAACCAGAGGTCAGAATCAAGCTCTGTACCTTGTATCTATGAGGTTAAGACTTTAACCATTATACCAACCTTCCCTAGATGGTATAGCCTCATACCTTGTTTGGTATTTTGAGAGTTCTTTATGCAGTCATGTAAAAGACATAAGAAACAAGTAAATGTGTATATAAACCATTGTCCTCAGAGTGTTTTCCTTGTTACTTTTGAAGAGCCTTGTGCCTAATAGTTAGACACAGTGGTGGTTGTCGACCACCGTGGCTGACTGAAGCATAAAGTATTTATTCAAACAGAAGAACAGTAAGTACTTTCATGAGAAAGCTGCTTCTTCAAACCATATAAAACGCAGCTTATTGCAACTCATTTAACTCATTCCCTCCAGTACAGCTCTTTTGAGTGTGTACCTTTAACTCCCAGTGGGTGTGGCATGAGCCTTTAAAAAAATGAAGTTATCTTACAGTTCTAACCAGTCATTGACAAAGGTTAAATGTCAATGCAGTTGTGTTTGCCATCAAGAATGCTTCGATAAAATATTCTGATGGCTTGTATGTAGCATGGTTTTCTAATTATTGATGCAAATATGAGCAAGCGATATTTGACGCCTAGAGATGCAGTAGGAAGTAACTGCAGAAATGCCTGGAGACCCACTCCGCTGTAATGAGTTTAAAGGAGGCAAATAAACCTATGACTAGAAAGCCATGTATGAGTAAGGGGAACATATTTTCTTGTTGTCTATAATGATTTGGATCCTTTTAAGGGTAGTCTCTCTTGGTTTTGCAGTATTATTGAGTGTTATCTTCTGGCCTTTCTTCATCTGTCTCTCCTCTTAACCACCGCTACGTGTCTGTCCTTGGACACCCCACTTTCCACCCAGCCTCAAGTGAAAGCTTTTGGAAGGTGTTTTACTTATTTGCCTAGTAAAGGCAGGTGACATCCCCTTGTGATTTTAATTTTGTACTGGAAAAAATTGCACAGGTTCCTTTTGAAACTGCTCATGAGGCTGGTTTGAGGTTTTTTCTATTTTTGAGGCTGATTTGAAGTTCTTGTCTTGGAAAACATTGTTCATAATTACTCAGACTTCTGCAAGAACAACATCTAAATTACAAGTTATTATGGTGAGTTGTCCCTATCTTATTTCCACAACTAAACCCCAACTTCTGTACAGTAATAAATTTGGTAACTCTGAGTAAATCCTTCCTTGATGCCTAGGAGAGTGTCAGAGTTTACATTAAGGCAGGCTATTTATCTCCCCGTTTTCTCTCCAGAAACTGAACATAAGGGAGTGAGAGAGTTTTTAGAAACACTGGATGCCCATTGGCAACTCTGTTACTATATTGAGATGACAAGAACCTTCAGGATTTCTTAACTGTGTATTTTTTCCTTATGAAGGTAGGAAAAAGGGACAATTGGTGTCAAAATGGACAGTTTCTAAAGGATTGTTTCATGCTATTACATTTTGTCCTCATCATAACAAGACATTTCAAGGCAAAGCCGGGGCCCCACAATACCAGTATTTTTTGGCTACGTCTGTGGCATTATGGAAAAAGGGTTGTGCTCTAGAAATACACTACAGGCAGCAGCTCGGATATCTCTACACACTTTTACCAAGCACTACAGACCTGAATTCTTCCTGTAGGTCCAGGACAGACTTTGCTAGAATGGTTTGCCAGGGACTCCTGGACTCTGATCCTTCTCTAGCCACCCTTTCTTTCTAAGCTCTAATATTCTTCCCATATAACAGAGGATATTGTGACAATGATCTATTCAAACCTCTACTGGCACATTAGGTTTATTTCCTCAGCTGTTCTTTTTATCACTCACTGTTACGTAGGGATTTGTTCTCCCTGTTCTAACTTACTTTTGGGGTGATTGGCTCCAAAAGATATTGTATCATTTGAACAGGAAAGAAAAAAAAAATGCTTTATGCTTTTTAAATGATATATAAAAATCAATGTATACCAAGATTTTATATTCCTTGTTCTGAAGGAGGTATGGGCCTCCTCAAAACTGATTACATGTATAGATCTGCAATCACAGGTCTGCATACATATCTGCTGACCTCACCACATCCAAACATAGTTTTAAAATATGAAGAGAGCAAATCTAAGATGACTTTCACTGCTTAGTTTAGCAGAAGCATATCAGTGTCAAATGGGAATAGAAACCAAACTAGAAATAGACAAAAATCAGGCAGTAACTGAATGTGCAAAAAAATAATAATTAAACAAAGACCTTAACCATTATGCCGATCGATTGAGAAGGCAAGAAATATTGAAAAAGCATAAGTATAGTTGCAAGCACAGAAAACTCCTGGGACAGCCTCATGTTGATCAGGATCTGATGCAGGAATGGTTAAGGAGAGGTGAATTTAAACCAAAAGATGAAAGGTTAATATTAGCAGCCCAGGATAGAGGACTATGTAAGCGGTTTACAAAATCCTTTGAACATGTTTGCAAAACAGACAAATGCAGGTTCTGTAAAACAGAACTGGAAACAATTACACATCTTTTTGCTGGATGTGTTACACTAATGGCAGAGGGCCTGTATACTGAAAGGCATAATAATGTATCAAGGCAGTTGCATTGGGTATTGTGCAAACATTGCAATATTAAAGTAGCTGAGAAGCAGTGGAAACATGAGCCACAAATCATTCTAGAGAATGATTCTATCACATGCAATTACCCATTACCAACAGTTCAAAACATAGATGCAAGAAAACCAGATATAGTAGTCTATGAAAAGAAGAAAAAAGTAGCATTGATCATTGAAATTGCTACAACCAGTGATCACAGTTTCATACGTACAGAGAGACAGTCATAAAATACCAGGATTTGGATTCCAGTATGGCCACTGACAACTAAACAAGTATTAAGCTGCTGCTCCTAAATCCAAAAGAAAATCTACTACAAAGCAACATCATCCTATATGTAAAACAAAAATCCTTCATAACTCTTGCAGCTACAACATCTAAGAAGCAAGGAAATAGCTTTATCTCATAATAGAAAGCTAAGCATAAACTTTTAAAAAGTACCTTTTGAGTCAACAGGGTACTTGAAACGGCAACCTCGTGACAGGGCCTTAAAGAAAATTCAAAAAGTAAAGGAAAAGTCATGATGGCTAACACCCAGGATTAAAGTAAGGAACTAATGGAAATACAAACTACTAAAACAAAGTTAACTACAATTGTGACTCCAGAAAATGACACAGCAAGCAAGAGACAACGTCTAAGGCACAACAAGAACCTACTAAAGTATCTTTGAGAGCAAAAAATGACGATACATACTTGGTTGAAAACATAAAACCAGCCTTACAACCACTCCAAAATGACGTAGGTGTATTTGGAGAAAAAAATTAGCTCTGTGAGAACAAACATTGAGCAAATCTCGGCTATACTAACTTTGAATGAAGCTAAGGCAGAGGAGAAAACCACAGCAATCAAAGCTTTAAAGTCTATAATTAAAACCAACGAACAGGCCATAAAAGAATTCCATTTAAAATTGATTGATCTTGAAGAAAGAATCTGGAGAAACAACGTAATTATAAGAGGGGTACCTGAAGTTTTTGACCAAACCCAAATGAATGCAGTAATAGAGATTGTTGAAGCAACGGTTGAAAATAAGAACATAGCAAAAGAAATGACCATTGAACGTGCACACAGATCTCTTTGGAAAACTCAGGATGCAACTACACCAAGACAAATCTGTTAAAATACTCAATGCATCACACAGCTCTATGATCCTAACGGCAGCCAAACAGAAAAGAAACTTAACATGGAGAGGACATCAAATAAGTATTATACAAGATCTCTCCCTTCCCGTCAAGCAAGAACATCAAGCATTAGCGCCCTTCTGTTCTTAACCTAATAAAAAAAAATCCATTTTCAAATTTGGTATCCGGCAAAACTCTCTCTGTTATAAAGATCAAAAATACCTTCCTTGTACAAAACAAATCAGAGGAAAAAAACATTTTCATCAAAGCTTTCAGAGAATTGCCTGAAGAAAAGAAATAATACAGAACTGTAACCGGCAAGCAAAAGCCACAACCAGAACTCATCATTCATGTTTTAAGGTAAGGCTAAATAACCACTAAAGTGTACATACTGCATATGCTGAATATATTGGTTCCTGCAAACCTACTACAACAATGCTGATTCAAGCTGCAAAAGAAACCGATAACTCCTCACATATTTATTAATGCAGACTGTCAATTACCCCATGTCAAATAAAGGCCACATACTTGAAATGCTACAACCAATCTCTGTATCTCAAATTATTTTAGTTGTACTAGCATTAAACTTACCCGCAGTGGTGGAGCTGCAGTAGCATTGTCGCCTCACAGTAAGACGCTGTCCGGTTCGATTCTCAGCAAGAGCGTCTTCTCTGTGGAGACATGCGTGAATGAGCGTACCTTCGTTGAAGGTTGTGCGTCAGGCGTGGCAAGCCGGTACGTAAAAATCAACTGCCAATCATTAGCGGACCGGAGTTCCGCTGTGGCGACCCCTAACTGGGAAAAGCCGAAAGACTGGCATTAAACCTGAAATCAAGAACTAACCCGTTTACACATCAGGATTACATAACTGCATATACTATTAAGTCCAAAACAATGCTGGCATTCGCTAGGTAAGTGCATCTCTCCCATAGCAAACGAATAACAATGATGCAAGATATGAATCGCTACGGTCATTTTTAGCTGCAGAATGTATCTTGCTTTGGTTATAGAGTTTAATTGTTGCTTAGATCTCTGTTGAAATTATTGTCTCACTGTTCTGAGACTGATCTGCAAATATACAGAGCTGAGTATATTTTTTTGGTTTTAAAGTTAGTTTGTACTGTTAGTTGTTGCTTAGATCTCTATTGAAACTGTTTTCTCCCACCCTCCCTGTTGAAACTGTTTTGTCCCACCCTCCCTATTTTTGGTTTGTAGTTTAAATTTGGTGGCTTTTGCATTTGCCCGCCCCACTGTAGATTTGATCTGGGACACTCCCCCAGTCCCATCTCTCTACCACATTCTACCTAATAAACTTTCTGCACGTGCTTTTAGTCCTTTTTAATTTAAGTGCATTTTTTAAATTGTGTTTGGTCTAATATTGCTACATACTCAAGTGTACTAGCTTGCACTGCATGTGAATTGTTTTTACTACTGTTTTTGCTACTTTTCTGTAAAAAAAAAAAAAAAAAAAAAAAAAAAAAAACTGTAAGCCTGTTTCCTACCTTTCCTGTAACTAGTGTTCCAGATACAGATTTGCTGTATCCAGGACTGTATGTAAGCTTTTAAGCTCCCCCAAGCCTTTCTGTGTTGGAGTGAAGCCTTCTATCAGTGGGAGTGGTAAGCACTGGGTAACCTGTCTAACACATAAGGAGTGGTTCTGGCCCAGAAATTGTAGTTATTGGCCGTTTGGGCAATCTCTTCCATCTCTCTCAACTTTCTGATTTGAAAGCCTGCATTTGCACTTGTTTCTGTCCTGTAACTCGTCTAGTGCAGATACAGATTCTTAGTTTTAGCACTTAAATTTGCTTATTCATGCTCAGCACTTGTTTAGAACTTGTAAGCAGTAAATAAGCTACTAATTACTATGACACTCAATCTTCCTCATTACCTAGAGGTAAACTGTTTTTGTACTTACTTAGAGAAAAGCAGCTCTTGTACTCGCTTTCCTCACTTTAGAGGAAAACAGTTTTGTATTCAGGCATGTCCAAGGGTCAGCTCCCAGTGTTCTCCTATCTATCTGATGAATCTGGGCATCTTGAGGCAATGTAGAAATTGGCTTATGTACACTGGAAAATCCTTTCCTCCTACCATCCAACACTACAACCTGTGAGATTTGCACTTATCTAGCCAAACTGGAGGTAAAGCTCTCTTCAAACAAGACTGAACTTGACAGTCATGAGGAGAAGGTAAACATTTGCACCACACCACACTCATCACATAGTCTCACTAAATCTACACCACCAAAATCCACACATAGTAACACAAAAACATTTGCGGAGGCTCTCAATAATAATCTGTCTAAGCAACAGAGACCTCCAAAGCAGAAACGCAAGCAACCTCCATCCCCCAACACAACCCAAATGAGACACAGCCCACAGACTCAGTGTGCCATTCAACCACAGCCAATAAGGCAAAACAACGTACCCAACACACTAGTCATAGCTGACTCTATAGTCAGGCACACTGACATCCCACTCACCAGGCTAAACAAGGAGAAGGTTACTGTCAGCTGCCTGTCTGTTGCCAAGATCCGCCACATAACCCACGCACTCAGTTCACTCCAACAAGTACAAGTATGACTCTGTCATTGTCCATGTTGGTGTGAATGACCTGAGACATACCTAACTGGACTACATGGAGAGACATGGAAGAGATCTCCGATCTTGTAGCCCAGGCAGGTATGACCCTAGCCCTGAGTAGCATTCTGCCATCGCCCAAAATGATATCGCAGTACAAGGACAAAATGATTGACTTCAACAATTGGCTGAGCTTCTGGTGTCATTCTAAGGGGATCCAGTATCTGTCTGCTTGGGATGACATGGTCGACAGACCATGAAGCTTTGCCACAGAAGGCCTGCACCTGTCGCCCCTGGGATTCCGGATACTGGCTAAGGCTCTTGCTGCCCCTATAGTGCCTTTTTTAGGCAAGGCTCAAATAACAAATTCACCACCATAACAGGAACAGGCAAGCAAAAACTGAGGGTAATGCTACTCAGTGCTAGAAGTCTAAATCTCAAAATGCATTCACTCGAGGCACTCCTTAAAATGAAGAACATCGATATCTGTGCAATGACTGAGACCTGGTTCAAGGCTCCAGAGAGCACCCCTGCACTACCAGGCTATAACTCAAACCACACTTTTCGGCCATGTAACCTGGACCGAAACACCAAAGGCAGAGGTGTGTCCATATTCATTAAGGATATCCACACTTCCAAGCTAGTTGCTCAGCATAATGCATCCAAGGTTATCCAAGTGCAACTAACTCTGGGCAAAACTGCAATCCAAATTGTAGCTTGCTACAGATCCCCCACCATGCCCCAGGATTCCCACTCCTCTTTTCTTGATGTACTGGAAAATATTGGGGTTCAACCAAACACCCTAATAATGGGCGACTTCAACTACCATACCATTAACTGGGAAAACTACTTGTGTACCAACTCTTTAGCTCAACGCTTTCTGGAATTCATAAACTCCAATGCCCTGGATCAACTTGTCCACACCCCCAACAGGGGCAACAATATCCTAGTCCTAGTCATTACCAACATGAGTGACCAGTGTTCCAGACCTGAAGTCAACTCCTCGTTGGTCCGATCCGACCATAAGCTAATCACCCTTGAGATCACATCCCGCCCCCACCCCCCATTAAGGAAAGAACAGTAAAAAATTTCTCCAAAGCCAACTTCATGCTTCTTAAGACAGAAGTGGTGAACTTCATGACACCCATGCAGTTGGACGATACAGTTACAACTGCTGAATCCTACACAAATGCACTCTATAAGCACTTACACGAGTGCATGGATAGTGCTATCCCAAACAGAACCAAGACGCTATCCTCCAAAAAAAGGAAGCCAATCTGGTGGTCCCCTGCCATAAACAAACTGTACAACAGAAGGAAGAAACTGTTGCAAAAGAGAGTAAAATCCCATGAGTGGAGGAGCTCCCTGGTCAGCCTCAGTAAGAAGCTGAGATCCCTTATAAGATCCTCCAAAGCTAGCTATGAAAACAAAATCACCACTAATTCCAAGGACAACCACAAAGCATTCTGTAGCTATGTCAAGAATCTCTATGGCAACACCCAGATCTGCTCTGAGTTACAGCACAAAGACATGAAAATTACAGAACCAACTGATATTGCCAACATCCTGGCAGATAGGTTCAGTGCTAACTTTACCCCCCTCTCACCCCCTAAAGGGCCCATATCTATACAGGAAGAATGCAGAGTCCCTGTAATCACAACTACGCAGGTAAAAGCTGTACTCTCTAAAGCCAAAAACACAGCATCCATGGGACCGGACAACATCCCAGGCTGCATTTTACACGAACTTCAGAACTGGCTCCCCACTTAAGTACCTTGTTCAATAATAGCCTATCATCAGGCTTTGTGCCCACTGAATAGCGCACATCAACAGTTATCCCACTCCACAAAGGGGGAGCTACCACTGATCCCAGGAACTATTGACCTATTAGCCTGACGAGCCTGGTCTGCAAAGTCATGGAATGTATCATCATGGAACTCATAAACAAAGACATTGGCAACCTCCAAACTCTGGATCCCACCCAGTTCGGGTTTGTGAAAAGCAGATCATGCCTTCTGAACCTGATCGACTTCTTTGAGGCAGTCACCAAAGCTGTAGATGAGGGTAAGGTGGTTCACACAGCGTATCTTGACCTCGCTAAGGCTTTCGACACCATCCCCCATTCTGGAATTATAGCTAAACTCACTAAACTAGGTATAAATTCCTACGTCACAAGATGAGTTGCCAACTGGCTCACTGACAGAACCCACACTGTAAAAGTTGCAGACTCCAAATCTGTCTACAAAGCAGTGACAAGTGGAGTACCACAGGATTCCGTCCTGGGACCTCTCCTGTTTGGTATCTACTTCTCTGAAGTCCAGGCTAACACAGAAGGCCTCTGACTAACGAAGATCGCAGATGACTGCAAACTAGGAGCCATAGTCAAGTCCCCAAATGATGTGGGCATCCTACAGAGGGGCCTCGCTGAGACAGATGCCTTATGTCAGAGCCATGGCCTCAAGCTCAATGCCAAAAAGTGCAGCGTCATCCCCTTTGGGTAAAAACTCTGTACCCATGAACTACCACATAGGCAGCAGTCACATTAACACCGAAAGTGTGATAAGAAACCTTGGGACCCAGGTGGGGACAGTAGTCTCTCCTTCGATAGTCACATCGCCTCAGTAGTCAGGAATTCTTCTACGTGGCACACCTCATCATAAAAGGGTTCTCATCCAGGAAAAAAGAGGTCATTGTTCCCCTCTACTTGACACTCATTAGACCCATTATAGAGTAAAACACCCTTTTTGGAATGTACCTCACAAGACATCTGCAGCAGCTGGAAAAGCTACAGAAGTACCTCACAAAGGAGGATTACTGGCCTCAAACATGCTTTACACTGACCGCCTCAAAAAAACTCCAGCTTTACTCCGTAGCATATCGCCTACTCCGAGGTGATCTCTGCCTAACATATAAAGCTATGTCAAACCCAGAGCTGTTGGACATGCTACACCTAAAGAAATCCCAATCCCTCTGAGCTGCATACTCTAGGGACCTAAACCTTGTCACCTTGTCAATAAACAGGACATGCTGGAGGGATAGATTCCTGTCCCAGAGACTTCCCATACTCTGGAACAGGCTACCCATCTATATCAAGCAAAGTGCTTCATTAGCACTCTTCAAAAAAAAATCTTGATGAGTGGATGGGAAATGGGAAATACACCCCGGGGATCACTTCTGTGTCTCTGCTTGACAGTGGCATAAGAAAATAACTTTCTTGGGTGGCGTAAACCAGGGAACCTTGTTGGCTAGGCTTACGTAGGCCCTTGGGCCGATAGCCTAATACCTACCTATGAACTAACCTTGTTTTGCTGGTCTGTAGAGCTGTCTGAATGAGCGGAAGACCAGAAGCAGGACTCTCTCAAACCAAGGCAGTGATGGGAGGTCAAAGACAACTTCCCTTGGAGGTCAGGAGCCACAAAGCACTGCTGTGAGCTGCAGGGTTTAATGTATGGTATACAAATCAACTGGATTCAACGCAATAGTGTAACCTCATAAAGAAAGACTTGTAAGGTAATAAACAAAAATCAAGCAAACTTCAATAATGCAGCTCTAAAGACTCAACTAATGAAGTTCTAATAAGTTAAATGAACCCTAAAGGGTATTCTGTCAAAACGGAAGTTACAGTATTATAAAACCTTTATGTACTGCATAACAGTGTGAACAGACAATGCTAGCATAACTGTATCTATTATCGGAGTTACCTGAAGGATAGCACTGTCTTGCAATTAACAAAGACTTTAAAGATTTCATTTTAATTTCATTTTTGACTGCAAGCAAGGTTGGCAAAGCTTTTATATGCCTAAGCAAATCTCTGAAACCGTCTTCAGTATAGGAAGTTACATTAAAATTCAGCATGAAGTTTTAAAGTCTGTTTAAAATAATTGTTAATTTGATGGTTTGTATATATGTTGTTTTTCACTACTATAGCTGTGTTAGGTAAGTTTAACAAATTTTAACATAACTACCTGCAGCCTATAACAAAATACTTTAAAAATAACACAAATGAACAGAACAAAACCAACTATAAAAGGGGTAACAAACCCAACAACGACATTTTCCTAAATCCTAAAGGGAAACTAGACGCTGAAACTATAACTAATGCAGGTAAATACAAACTGTAAACACAAGTATATAACGATGTTTGCGCACAAAGGATAAAACACTAATATCACGAGACACAAATATAAACTACTATCTGGAAAAAATACTATTTCAGCTATACTCAGTCTCAAAATACCAAAAAAATATTAACATCAATGGAAAAGGCCCTCTCCAAATTCCTGTGGCACCCTAAAACAACAAGAATAAGCTACCAAAAACTCACAATAACAAAAATAAAAGGTTTGGATCTCCCAGATTTTAATCTGTACTACCTTATCATAAAAACAAACCGGTTAATTGAAAAATCAGAATATGATAGTATAAAGAGATCTGGTACCCAATATGGGTTAAAATATGGGCATATCTACTTTACTCCAAAAATATAAACCCCAAAGCTACCCCTTTTCTTCATCCCAAACAAAAGTTTTTTTAGCAAATTGCACCCAATAATTAAAAATGAAATTATAGCTTTCCAATCTCTGTTTACCTCCATCAGTCTGCAGAACTCGCTAATTTTGCTACAACTTATACACATGAACCTGAATATCAAGTTAAACAACAAAATGATAGATCTCAAACCATTCCCATTAAAGACTTTAACAGTATGGCAACTTACAACACAAGGAAGAAACACTTGGAAACTTAAGAACACAATTGAAGACGCCAGGCAGATGCAATTATATTCTTCCACAAATGCTATCACTAGTAAAGCTAAAATACAAATTTTCTTCATTAATAATCTTTCCTCTATTAAAAATCTATTTTTCCCCTACACTTGAAGAAAGTGAAAATGAACTAAATGCCATTGGTTGTCTAATGATATCAAGAAATTCATGAAACATGGGGATAATGCCTGGATATTGTGGAAACAAAAGCACACCTTTTCAATAGAAAACAAACCAAAATAGCAACTAACACGATTATAGCCTTCTAGTGAAGGAATAAAAGTATGTCTGCCTCTGACAACTCCAAACACTTCTGAGAAGAGCTAAAGTACTTAACTAGTCAAGTCACTAGTTACTTCTTTCTATAAGCTCCCTACTCAACTTTATGAACCGCCCAGCTGGGGTATATAAATCATTTCTCATCTTCGCCATTCAGTCTGTTACCAACTCATTTCCTGCCTCAAACTCTTCCACTGACCTTTCTTCAGGTGCTAACCCCCTCTGCCTTAATTGTATCCGCAAGCAGACTACATAGCCATAGGCAAAAAGTGTCGAGGGGGAGCGCATTCAGCCAACCTCTATCACTCTTTACTGCATACTTTATTTTAAAAGCCGGTACTGCATTTGCAGTTAGACCTGAGCATTGTAGCACTCCACGCGCATCACAAGTAGTTTGCTAGAATTTAAAAGTAGAAAAGACTTTTTAGCCGAAACCTGATCCCTGTAGTGCCCAATGCAGGATATAAACTTTTTTCTTTTTACTAAAATGAGGGGAAGGAAGGTCAGAGGTAGGATGCAGAAATGGGACCTGATTGGATTGGGCAAGAAGATGGGGGGCATGTATATCTAACCACCTGTTTGGTGTGCCAAGAAAAGGAGTGGATTTTTTTCACTAGCACAGGGCACTGGTTGAGGAACACTCTTCCTCCCCCTTTTCTAATAGTCATTTATGCCAGGGTGTGGATATTTTCTTTTCTTCTAGCACATTCCTTGCTGGCAGGGCTGTAGCCTCACTGCTTCTAAGTCAAGAAAGCTCATAGTTTGGCACCTTTGTCTCGGACTTTATGCTGTCCTCCTCAAACTATACAGTGGCTAGGTACATAGAAGGTACAGAAGCTTTCGAAGCTAACCAGTTGTCCAGTCCTTTTTACGGTATGTCCCAAAAAGCTTAAGCTACTGCAACAGTGCTGTGTTAGAACATCTACTGTTATGGTACGTTTACTTACACAACTGCTCTTTTGGAGTACAAGCATGTTAAAACATTTGCTTAAGTTATAAGTTGAGGATTGGTATATATCAACTTCCATTAATTGTTGAGTGTTTATGTGGATGCAGTGGAGTCTCTTTTGATTTTACTTTTTTTTCATCATCCTAATGTGTGCTTACATTAGTGTTTGAGGTTGTTCGTCTGAAATCTGTCTGGCTTAACAGAGAACTGATGAGCTTCACTGGTCACATCTTGTCGATAAAATGAAAGCTTAAAAGCTGAAGCTGCAGCAAATGTCAGTTGATAACATTTTCTCCTGTAAATGTGGCTTCAGAGAAAAGGGTTATTTAGAGAGTCGTGCCATTTTTCTGTAGTCCTTATCAAATTCCACCATACCAGTTTACTACTCTGTGACTAGTAAGTATCCCTTTTAAAGTAAAAGGGAGGTTAAATTAATGCCCCCCCCCCCCCAAGTCTTTTCTTAAGAAAGCTACCTTTACTA
Organism: Protopterus annectens; assembly: GCF_019279795.1. Classification (NCBI taxonomy): domain Eukaryota; kingdom Metazoa; phylum Chordata; order Ceratodontiformes; family Protopteridae; genus Protopterus; species Protopterus annectens. Next base: position 1,924,280,585 of record NC_056737.1, on the reverse strand, counting down.
GCTTTTGTTAATATGGGTGTGGTTTAAACTGAAATGTGTTGATTAATGGCTTCAGTAAATTATTAAATACTTGTAAACTGTGGGAATGGTGGTCAGTGTTAATGTTGATGTCTTATGTGAAGAGCTAAAATTACATGATCCAGTCCAGTGGAGTAATTATGGGCAAATATCTTCATGACTGATCTGTAATATGCCATTAAACATGAACAGAAAGCGCACCTGCAAAACTCTTTACACTTTTATCAGCATTACATGTACAAACTTAGAGCATCTGTTTTATAGGACTTTTTACACTTTGTATTAATGCGATAAGTATTTGCATGAGTTTAGAGTCAAGACTTTTAGCTTTCTGGTGTCTGCCACTTCAAATGTTTATTCGACGAAAAAAAATTATTTTTTTTACAGTGCCCTTAATTTGTTTACAAGGGGTCTCCTAGAGCTGCGGTGGTGCAGCGGTAGTGTTGTTGCCTCATAGCAAGAGGTTCTCCTGTTTGATTCTCGGCGCAAGCGCCTTCTGTGTGGAGTCTGCATGTCCTCCCCGCGGTTGAGTGGTGTTCAAAAGACATGCATTGAATGGGTGTGCCTTCATTGAAGGTTGGGCGTCGAGCTGGCACCTCGGCACCCGTAAAAAATCTGCCAATCATTAGTGGACCGGAGTTCCGCTGTGGCGACCCCTAACCGGGAAAAGCCGAAAGAACAACTTCAGAAGTGCTCATCCATCATCTGTAAATAGTGCTGTGGTAAGGGTTGGGTGAGCAGGATTCAGGTGTCAACTTCTAGGGGAGCCTAATGCTGAAAAAGTGCTTGACAGTATACAAGCTGTCATAAAGGAATCATAATTACAGTTGCTTAATAGACAGTTAAGGAATCATAAATCTTTTGCTTAATAGAAGCTTATAAATATCCTGTGTTTAATGGTGGTTCTTCAAACAAAACCAGACTGGACAATTTACAAGCTGTCTGTTAAGTGGTGGAAACCAAGTTGCCATTAAATGATGGCAAAAAGTGATTACGTATAGACATGGGGGGTGGGGACAACAAATGGGAGTGCTGGCCAAGGCATGAAATTCACTTGCTACATCTTTGTTTGTGGCAGGACAGATGGTTACATCTAGTCTGTGTAGAGGACAGGAAGAAGAGGGATACTGAGAACAAACAATGCATTTTTTGCACATTCTGGTTGCAAATATATTTTTTTAATTTAATACAGTTATATGCAGTGGTGGTGCTGCGGTAGCGTTGTCGCCTCACAGTAAGACATTGTCCTGTTCAATTCTCAGCTAAAGCGTCTTCTTTGTGGAGATATGCGTGAATGGGCATACCTTCATTTAAGGTTGTACGTCGGGGCTGGCAACTCGGTAGGCAAAAATCTACTGCCAATCATTAGCGGACCGGAGTTCTGCTGTGGTGACCCCTAACCGGGAAAAGCCGAAAGATGCAACATATGTTTCTGATAATTTGTTCATAGGTGATTGACTAGCCTATCCAGCCCCAACAGGGCTTTTTAAACCTTGACATATTTTCTCATATGTAAATAAGAGAAATTACTCTGGGATCTGTAGTTGTATTTAGGTGGCAGACCATTTACAAACTCCTCTGTCCAATAGAAGATTGGTGTAAATCCAGAGGTAAATTTTTGATTTCCCATCAGTTGTTTCAAGTAGTATTTAAATAGGGTGAGGGATGAACTCTGCTTCACATTGATGGGGAGCCTGTTCCAATGTTTTTGAGACGCATTTGTCCCTCCAGCATGCTCTCTTCATTACAGATGAGGTTTAGGTCCTTGGATCAGGTGCTTCTAATGCAGTTAGACTTATTGATGTGGCACAATTCCCTTAGTACTTGATCAGATGATGCCTTATAAGCCAGGCATAGATCATCTCTCTAGGAAACCAAGTATAAAAATAAGGCTTTGAGGCAGTCTGCTTATTCCATGTTGTTTCTGCCTTGTATTATTGTTAGGAACCTCCGTGGGCATTCCAGTTGTTGCATATGCTTGGTAAGATGCATACTGAAGGGAACAATGTATGCTATGACTTGATCTAAGAAGGGCAGAATATAGTGGGATAATGACATATTTGGACCAGGTTGCTATGTCCTTGTTGATGAGTTGCACAATATAGAATGATTTCCCTACAACAGTAGACACCTGGTGGTCAAAGTTATTTCTAAGTGGTAAGAATTTGTATGTTAAGGTAAATAAATGAAAGATTAGTTGCAGCATCTGACATCTTTTGTCAAGTACATATTCCTCAATTTTGTTTGATAAATTTTAACCTTTGTCCAGTTTCTCGTGATTTTGTTTTAATTAAACCTGTGAGTTGCTGGGATTTGAATGAAGCTGAAAATTGCAGTGTGGATTTGTTTATGATTCAGTAGTTTTATTCAGGCATACATTTTGTCACCAACTGCCATCATATGAAGTAAGCTTGGCTTATTGTGTAGTTATTTTACAATCGTTCATGTTTATAGTTAACAAAACCTGAGAAAATGGCTTTCTTGCCTCTTTACAGAGAAGGAATAAACTGGGAAGCCATTGACTGGATGGACAATGCCGAATGTCTAGACCTTGTGGAAAAGGTAAGAGTATTTTCAACTTCACCTCAACCATAGCTCAGCCCATTGTTTGAAGGCTTCAGAACTTCCTCCTTCTCTGTGCCATGCATTTACTTTTAAAATGAAAGTTAAGTTGATTTGATGCCTTTTTGGGAATGGCACCTAATTTGAGCAGTCTTTAAAAAAAAAAAAAAAAAAAAAAAAAATTGGTAAGGGCTTGGCTGATGAGCTGCTTTCTGTGGAGATGTTTGATTATGTATCATTTGCATATGACATAATTTAATAAACATGCTTTAAGCTTGAATGAGTTATCACCCAAGATATAGGCAAAAATACATTAACAGAAAACAAGCCGTTTTAGCATTTTTTTCATTTAAATATGCAATACAACTCCTATATTTCCTTTACTACTATCAGATCATTAAAAAGTTGCTGAATTCCTGCCTTCTCTTAAACCTCACTCCTCCTCTTGAACATTATTATGCATGTTTTCCCACAGTTTCCCTTTAATTCTAGGTAATTTGCTCCTTCTCTTTTCTAGTGTTCCCTCTTCCAGTTCTTTTATCTCTTTTATAATTATCGGTACCTCAAACACAGTTGGTGTTGACTTAGATTTCCATTTTCTAGTAATTGCTTTTTTTTGGCAGCCACCAGAATTAAACTTAACATGGCCTTACGATGTCAAGGCAATTCAGATCCTTTGTCCTAGCTCAAAATAATCATTTCCTTACTTACACCCAGGAATGGCAAGTGCCATTGTGGAAGACAATTTCCACACATAGCCACGGCCAGTGTCTGTTTTGTTTAGGCCCTAATCACAGCCATAAGTCTTGCTCTATACGTCAGGCATTTGTTCCCAAAACTCTGTGTAGCCGTCTTCACTCTATTTTCCTGTAGAATCAAAGACTTAAGAGGGTAGTGAGTGACATTATGGAGGATACATCAGGCTGTTCTGCTGAGCCTGCAAAGAAGGCCACGATACTCAGACCTGTAGCTTCACCTGCACCACCCATTCTGGACGTGCCTGTCGAGGCCAGTGAAAACCTTGAGGCCCATTTGGAATTTGGCTCTGATTCCTTGCTGGGAACTGGAGCAGAAGCCGTCAGGGAGTCTGCCACTGCCATGTGCTAGGAGGTGTTGCAGATGTCCATTTTGGACAAGCAGGGGGAACCTAGGCTCATTATTTCAGAAGGCCCCCCCAAGGTATTCCTCAGATCTTAGTTCAGGAGGAAGTGCTGACAACTGTTACAGAAACCAGGCCTAGCTCAGGTCCCTACACCTTCCATAAGGTTGCTGTACCCCTTAAAAAGAAACAAAAAAAACAACCTCTCCTAGCTACTCAGGAACCTCTGCCTGACTGCCAGGCCTTCCCACAGGTATTATTTAATGCCTTTAATGGTCTGCAGCCTCCCACTGGTGTTTCCCTTTCTAGACTGCCTTCTACTACCCCTCAGAAAAGGTTTAGGGAGCAAATTTTATCTGAGGATGAGAATTCTTCAGAGGATGAGTTTTTGTCATACTCTGCCCAAATTTCTTCCCCTCTGGAGTATGCGTCACTTGAGGAGGAGTCCAGTGGAACTGAGTCTCCTGGTGAAGACGTCACCTTTGGGGAAACTATTGCTCATATGAGGGAGTTTTTCAAGTGGGACTGCTCAGAGTTTACTGATGGGCAGAGGCGATACTATGATTTACTCCAAATGGATTCACCTTCTCCCTCTGCTGTGCCACCATATCTGCCAGCCCTTCTGGATGCTAGTCCAGACTCCCATCCTCCGGCCCCCAAGCAGCCATACAGATACAGGCTCTTTAAAGTTTCCAGAGGACTGCAAATCCTTTATAAATGCCCTACTGCAGACACAGTAGTAGTTTCTGTAGCTACTGATAAGCCATCCAGACTTTTGTCTTCCACTTCTCTTCTCCCTTGAGACAAAGAGAGTAAAACCATAGAAAGGCTGGGGAAAAATGTGCACTTCAGCTACTCTTGCCTTTAGGGCAGTTAACTATCAAACCCATATAAATGTGCTTTGGCCTTTCTTATGCCTCTTAGCTTCTCTGATCTTCTGGATCCAGATGTTAGGTCTCAGCTTTCCTCTGTTTTGGGGCATCTTTTCAAGTGGTACACAACTCCATTAGATGCAGTTATGATTCTGCTGAAGGATCTGATCTGACATGGGTGCTGCCTCTGGTTCTGTAATAAGGAGATACTCCTGAGTAAGGCTCCATTATCTTCCTGAAGACTTAAAGGCCAAGCTAATGGATGCACCATTAGATAATAATGCCTTGTTTGGTACTGCAGCTGCTACCTTGTTTAAGTCCCTGTTGGGGAAAGGTAAAGAGTTGCAGGATTTAAAACCTTTCTTTGTGTCTTCAATTCTCAAATTCCAAAGGAACTACCCAGTTAAGATTGCTTTTGTCAGGAAACGTTCTCCAACTCCTCCTTCCAGAGGTCCTCTCAGCTGCCTTCTTCTCAAAAGCAGTCTTTTCCAGACAAGCCAGGTAGTCTGTGACTATCTGGCTCACTCCCTCAGGTCTCTCTCCCCTCTCTCAGCACCTTACACTTTGCCTTCTAGTTTGGGAACACATTACTCATGATTCGTGGGTTCTGCCTATTATCTGCAAAGGATATTTCATGGCCTGGAAAGCTCTTCCTCCTTTCATGGGAATTGCTCAACCACTTCAAGAACAACCTTTCTTTCCAGAGGTGCTCCAAGAGTTGATATCTCAGGGAACTATCCAAGGATTTCCACTGTCACAAAGGGGAAGAGGGTTCTACTGAAGGATGTTCCTGTTTTCGAGGAAAGATGGTCCATGGAGACCCATTCTGGACCATTTTCACCTCAACACCTTCTCCAAGAGTTGTTTGCAAATGCTTCAGACATGGGTTGGGGAGCAACCTTTACGTCCATGAAGGTACAAGGCCTGTGGTCTCCTTCGCAAAGAAAGGAGCACACAAACATAAGAGATGAGGGCTCTTCTGCTGGGCTCTTCAGGCTTTTCATACTCTTTTGTCCAGAACCTCTAAAACTGTTTGCAGACAACACCAGAGTTCTACAGTATGTGAACAAATAGGGGGATGAAACTGTACCTTCTGTGCAGGCTAGCTCTTTTGATACGGAAATTGGCACCCAGTGCCAAGTCATTCTGGTGGCAGTGTACATCTCTTCCAACCAAAATGTTGTGGCAGGTAGTCTGAGCAGGTCCATGACTCAATCCCACGAATGGATGCTTCACAGGGATGTCTTTCTGGTCATTCTGCACTGGTGGAGTACACCTCAAATAAATCTTTTTTGCCTCCCCTTTGAACAGACAACTTCTAAAGTTTTGTGCCAGAGCTCCAGGTCCTCTGGTATGAAAAGTGGATGCCCTATCAATCTCTTGGAAGGGGATGTTTCTTTATGCATTCCCACCTTCCCTCTTACTCAAACGTCTGCTGAAGATTCAACAGGACAAATCAAAACATCTTGATGGTCACATTATTTTGGCCAAGACCGCATTGATTCCCTCTTCTGCATTTAGTCAAGAGCAGTCATCAGAAGTTACCTCACAGGGTGGATCTCTTCACAAAAGACAAGGGGCTACTCTTTCACTTTAACTCTACATCTCAGACTGTGGATGATAAACTTATGATTCCTTTTAGACACCTTTTCACTGAGGATGTGTTTAGGGTGCTGCAGGAGGCCAGGAAACCAAATACTAGGAAATCCTACTTATCCAAATGGAAGAGGTTTTCCATCTGGTGTCTTTCTCTTAACCTAGACACACTAAATGTGGACATTCCTTTGGTTCTAAGTTACTTGTGTGAACTTTTGAAGGCTGCGTTCTGTGAAAGCTTACCTGTCAGCTATTTCTGCATGTTTGCCTCTCTCACCCTTTGGTCTTCAGATTGGAGGTTAAACCTTTACTTAAAGGCGTCCTTCACATTAGACCTCCCAGGAAAACCAGTTCCACCTCCCTGGGGTCTTAATTTTGTTTTTGAAAAGATCACTGGCTCCTTTTGAGCCTGCAGCAACAGCTACCCTACAATATTGTACTTGGAAAACTGTGCTGCTTCTTGCTGTTACTTCAGCTAGAGGGGTGTCTGAATTGCAAGTCTTGATGCCATTTCCACCATTCTTGGTTTTACATAATGATGGGGTTTCTTTGCATACAACTGGTAAGCTAACAAGCCACTCAATAAACCGTTAAACTGGTTTGTTGATACAACTTTTTAATGATAAAATAAAAATGATGATACAACGACAAAATATCTCCGTACCAAGTGCTTTCACCCAACATCATAGGTTCATAGGTTCATACTAGGCTATCTGCCCGAGGGCATTTATAAGCCTAGCCATAGTTTTGTGGCTTACGCCACCCCTTAGTTTGGAGAAACTATGCCCATTATTTAGCTGTGCCCCTGTCGAGCAGTGACACTGAGGTAACCCCTGGGGTGTATCTGCGATCTCCCATCCATTGGTCAAGATTCCTCTTGAACAAGGCCAGCGAGGTGCTCTGCCTCACATAAACCGGGATTTTGTTCCACAGCATAGGGAGTCTTTGGGTGATGAATCTATCCCTCCAGCACGTCCTATTAATAACCGTGTCGAGGTTTAAGTCACCCGCCCTTGTGGCTCTGAGGGATCTAGATTTTTTGAGATGAAGCATATTCATCAAATCTGGGTTTGACATGGCCTTGTATGTCAGGCATAGGTCACCTCTGAGTAACCGGTACGCAACTGAATATAGCTGGAGTTCTTTCAGTCGTGCAGCATAAGACAGATATTTGAGACCCTTTATCCTTTTGGTGAGGAACTTTTGTGGCCTCTCCAGCTGCTGCAAGTGTCTGGTCAGATACATTCCAAATGGGGCATTGTACTCGATCATTGGTCTGATGAGTGATGAGTATAGGGAGACTATGACTTCCCTTGATCTAGATGTGAATCCCTTCATGATAAGGTGGGCAATGTAGAAGGTCTTACTAACTACTTTAGCAATATGAGTGTCGAATGAAAGGCTACTGTCAACCTGGGTTCCCAGGTCCCTAATAACTTCTTCTGTGTTCTGGGCATTGCCACCTATATGGTAGCTAGGGGTAACCTTATTTTTCCCCAAGGGTATGACTATGCATTTCTTGGCATTTAACTTGAGGCCATGGCTCTGGCACCAGTTATCCGTTTCTGTGAGACCCTTCTGAAGGATATCTGTGTCGGATGTGTTCTCAACTATGGCGCCCAGTTTGCAGTCATCTGCGAACTTTGTCAGCCATAACCCTCCTGTGTTTGCTTGTACTTCAGAAAAGTAGATGCCAAACAAGAGTGGGCCCAAGACTGAGCCCTGTGGGACACCACTTGTGACAGGCTTAGAGTCTGACATGGCACCAGCAACTCTGACCCTGTGGGTTCTGTCACTCAGCCAGTTTGCAACCCATCTTGTAATGTATGGGTTTACATTTAAGTTGATGAGTTTTTCAATGATACCCGATTGGTAAAGGGCATCTTCAGAGTACAAATTCTTTAAAATGAAAGCCATCCTTTAAATACTTGAATTAAATAGGTAAATTAATTAAATAATTGTATAATTGCATAATTATTACTGAAGGAACACTAAAATACGTCTGAGCCCCAAAACAAATGTCCAGTACTGTGAACAATCAATAAAACCTAACAGTTGTTTTTCAAATAAATGTGTGATAAACAGTAAATAGATAAAAAAGGTTAAACAAGAATAAAAAAGATTGAAAAAGATTAAAAAGTGAACAGCAGTCACAAACGTGCAAAAATCTCACAAGGTTTAGATATAGTAAACACATACTTAAATATGAATTTGATAGTATGTAGTACTACTACAATACATCTACTTTACTACTTTCTTAATATATTTAATGTGTGATTTTATATACTTGTGAATAAATAAATAAATTAAATAAATAGCAAATATTCAATTGTAAACTATTCCAATACTGGATATTTGTTCTAAAATGTAATAAATTGTAAATATAATAGTAATATATTATGTATAAATATGAACTAAAATGTTAAAAATAGTTAAAATTTGTTGAAATCATACTTAAATGAAATATGATTTTAATTTAAGTACACTAGAAATGGAAACATAGTCATTAATGCCTGGCAAAGTACAGGCATTCAGCCTAAGTTGCCAAAGGCATTCCTTAGCTTCCAGAATAACTTTTTCATCACCTCCCTTCTGCACATTGTGGCATTCTGTCAATAATAAAAAATAAGAATCTCTTAAAATTTGAACATCTAACACTATGGTTGTGTTAAGGCACTGGTGTTTTTGTGTTTTAATGTGTCTGACATGTTCTCCTATACGTACTCTAAGCTTCCTGATTGTTTTGCCAACATAAAATGCTTGGCATGTGGAACAAGTCGCTACGTATACAACCATAGTTGAATTGCAATTAGTGGCCTGGACATCTGATTGTTTTGCCAAAGTTTGTTATAGCAACATATGGGCCATCATTAATGTATTTACAAACCTGGCATGCTCCACATTTACTCATTCTTGACCTTTTGAAGTTGTCAATGTTGGTACAAATTTCAAAAATATCTTTAAGGTTTCTACCTCTACTATAGGTGATCTTAGGATATGTACCCACCACTTCTAATAATTCTCCATTGCTACTAATAACACTGTTCCAAATTTCATGAATAATGCTCGCAATTTCAGGATATGTCTCATTATATGGTAATATAAAAGTGTCCTGTCTGGACTTAGCTTTTTTATCTTCCATTGTGTTGCTAGCACCAAATTTAATGATAGGTCTATACAATGAATGCCTTTTAACATTAATCTCTTTCTTAATATTGAATACTAAATCATTTGGATAACCCCTGTCTAAAAACATATTCGTTTTTCCATCTCTAAATTAAATACTTCATCATTACTAATAATTCTAGACAGCCTCACCATCTGGCCCTTAACTAAATTCTTCTTTTGGTAGTACGGGTGACAGCTGTCAAAATGTAAAAAGGAATTTGAAAAAGTATTTTTCCTGAAAATATTGGATTGTATGTTGTTGTTTTGAAATGAGAGAACTATATCTAAAAATGCACAATCGTTATAAATTTGATTAGTGAATTTTAGAAAACTAAATGTCTTACCCAAATATTCTACAAATTCAGCAAATTTGTCCTTACTTCCCTTCCAAACAATTAATATATCATCCAAATATCATAGATAAACAACAATTTTATTCCAAAAATGGGATGTAAAAACATGCTCTGTCTCCCAGTGTGTTAAAACCAAGTTTGCATATATTGGGGCACATCTTTCCCCCATGGCCACACCAGTTTTTTGTCTATAATATTCTTCATTCATGTATAAAAAGTTGTTTTCAAGAACAATTTCCATCAATTCTGTCAAGAATCTACATTTTGAGCCTTCCATACCACTAAATTGTAATAGAGTGGCCTCAAACATTTCCAAACCTTCTATATGTGGAATTACTGTGAATAAATTCACTACATCTATTGTAGCCATAAAAACATTAGGCCCAATTCTTTCCTTGCTTTGTCTTATCAATTCAAGACAGTGCCAGGAATCCTTTAACACATGTGGAAGTTTGCTAATTGTCTCCTTACAATGAAAATCTATATATGCACCAATAGCCTCTGTCTTGGATCCCCTTGCAGAAACAATAGGACGAAATGGGGGGTTGTGTATTCTTGTGTATTTTAGGAATTCCGAAAATGGATGGAATAACTGGAAACTCAACTGATAAATAAGAAAACTCATCCTTGTTAGTAATTCCATCCATTAAATATTCATATAATAACCAATCAATCTTAGTGTATGCTCTATATAACTACACCCCCTCCTTTGTCAGGTTTCTTAATTCTGTAGTTACTTGACGTAGTTAATTCTCTCAAACAAAATACTTCTGCTGAGGTCAAGTTTTGCATGTTATATGTTTTTTTGGTTAGTAATCTCCTAATCTGACTTTCACATAGTGTTTCAAAAATATGAATCATAAAATTCTGTGGGGGTATAAATGTACTACTACGTTTTATAGTAAAGTTACCGGAATCACAAATATGATTAGTGTTTGAAAAAAATATTTTTGACAAAGGAGGGGGTTTAGTTATAATGACAAATACAGATTACTACAATAAGATGACCAACATGTTGGGTGATAGTAACACCTATGAAAAAGTAAGTAAAAGTGAAATGTATAGAGCATACACTAAGATAACCCCCCATTTCGTCCTATTGTTTTTGCAACGGGATCCAAGACAAAGGCTATTGGTGCATATATAGATTTTCATTGTAAGGAGACAATTAGCAAACTTCCACATGTGTTAAAGGATTCCTGGCACTGTCTTGAATTGATAAGACAAAGCAAGGAAAGAATTGGGCCTAATGTTTTTATGGCTACAATAGATGTAGTGAATTTATTCACAGTAATTCCACATATAGAAGGTTTGGAAATGTTTGAGGCCCCTCTATTAAAATTTAGTGGTATGGAAGGCTCAAAATGTAGATTCTTGACAGAATTGATGGAAATTGTTCTTGAAAACAACTTTGTATACATGAATGAAGAACATTATAGACAAAAAAACTGGTGTGGCCATGAGGGCAAGATGTGCCCCAATATATGCAAACTTGGTTTTAACACACTGGGAGACAGAGCATGTTTTTACATCCCCTTTTTGGAATAAAATTGTTGTTTATCTACGATATTTGGATGATATATTAATTGTTTGGAAGGGAAGTAAGGACAAATTTTCTGAATTTGTAGAATATTTGGGTAAGACATCTAGTTTTCTAAAATTCACTAATCAAATTTATAACAACGATTGTGCATTTTTAGATATAGTTTTCTCATTTCAAAACAACAACATACAATCCAATATTTTCAGGAAAAATACTTTTTCAAATTCCTTTTTACATTTTGACAGCTGTCACCCGTGCTACCAAAAGAAGAATTTAGTTAAGGGCCAGATGGTGAGGCTGTCTAGAATTATTAGTAATGTTGAAGTATTTAATTTAGAGATGGAAAAACTATCTAATACATTTTTAGACAGGGGTTATCCAAATGATTTAGTATTCAATATTAAGAAAGAGATTAATGTTAAAAGGCATTCATTGTATAGACCTATCATTAAATTTGGTGTTAGCAACACAATGGAAGATAAAAAAGCTAAGTCCAGACAGGACACTTTTATATTACCATATAATGAAACATCTCCTGAAATTGTGAGCATTATTCATGAAATTTGGTACAGTGTTATTAGTAGCAATAGGGAATTATTAGAAGTGGTGGGTACATATCCTAAGATCACCTATAGTAGAGGTAGAAACCTTAAAGATATTTTTGAAACTTGTACCAACATTGACAACTTCAAAAGGTCAAGAATGAGTAAATGTAGAGCATGCCAGGTTTGTAAATACATTAATGATGGCCCATATGTTGCTATAACAAACTTTGGCAAAACAATCAGATGTCCAGGCCACTGTAATTGCAATTCAACTATGGTTGTATATGTAGCGACTTGTTCCACATGCCAAGCATTTTATGTTGGCAAAACAATCAGGAAGCTTAGAGTACGTATAGGAGAACACGTCAGAGACAAAACACACAAAAACACCAGTGCCTTATACAACCATGGTGTTAGATGTTCAAATTTTAAGAGATTCTTATTTTTTATTATTGACAGAATGCCACATAATGTGCAGAAGGGAGGTGATGAAAAAGTTATTCTGGAAGCTAAGGAATGCCTTTGGCAACTTAGGCTGAATGCCTGTACTTTGCCAGGCATTAATGACTATGTTTCCATTTCTAGTGTACTTAAATTAAAATCATATTTCATTTAAGTATGATTTCAACAAATTTTAACTATTTTTAACATTTTAGTTCATATTTATACGAAATATATTATTACTATTATATTTACAATTTATTACATTTTAGAACAAATATCCAGTATTGGAATAGTTTACAATTGAATATTTGCTATTTATTTATTTATTTATTCACAAGTATATAAATTCACACATTAAATATATTAAGAAAGTAGTAAAGTAGATGTATTGTAGTAGTACTACATACTATCAAATTCATATTTAAGTATGTGTTTACTATATCTAAACCTTGTGAGATTTTTGCACGTTTGTGACTGCTGTTCACTTTTTAATCTTTTTTAATCTTGTTTAACCTTTTTTATCTATTTACTGTTTATCACACATTTATCTGAAAAACAACTGTTAGGTTTTATTGATTGTTCACAGTACTGGACATTTGTTTTGGGGCTCAGACGTATTTTAGTGTTCCTTCAGTAATAATTATGCAATTATACAATTATTTAATTAATTTACCTATTTAATTCAAGTATTTAAAGGATGGCTTTCATTTTAAAGAATTTGTACTCTGAAGATGCCCTTTATGATGTTGGGTGAAAGCGCTTAGTACGGAGATATTTTGTCATTGTATCATCGTTTTTATTTTATCATTAAAAAGTTGTATCAACAAACCAGTTTTTTAACAGTTTGAGTGGCTTGTTATCTTACCAGTCGTTCAACTATATATTTAGTTTCTTTGCGTAGAAACCCGTCCTTTTTGCCCAAGGTTGTGGATGAGTTGTTGCTTAATCAGTCCATTAACTTGACCACTTTTTTCTGCTCTCCACAGTCTTCCACTGAGAGGATCCTACACACCTTGGATGTGCACAGACAACTCAGATTTTATTTGGATAAAACTAAAGCTCTCAGGAAATCTGATCAGCTTTTTGTCTCTCTTCATCCCAGGGCTCTTCCTTAGTAAGAGTCTTCTCCTGTTAAGGCTCACTGTGCTAGGGCTGTAGCTTCATCTGGAGCTTTTTTCAAAGGTTTGGATACCTCATCCATTTTAGAAGCAGCCCCTTGGACTTCTGTGCATACCATTACTAAACATTACAATCTGGATAGCATTTCCAGGTCCAGAGCAGGTTTTCCTAGAACCATTCACCATGGCTTTGTAGAAACCAGCTCGGCTCCTTCCTCCTCTATTTCTTTTTCATGAGCTGAGGTGCTCTCCTTCATGTAATGAATACTGCATGGGAATACAAGGACATAGAATAGTTGTGTAAAATCTTCCATAACCATAGATGCCGTCCTCTTCCATATTGCAGTATTCCATCCTTCCCACCTTCCCCCTTTTTCTTGTTCTTTCTTTGGATGCGTTTTCCTCCTTTGTGCCTTAGGCTGATGATTTTCCTACAGCATTCAGTTCTGAGAATGGTACACGCGAATGTCACTTTTATGGCCGTTGCCTACCTTGAACCTATATGTGACATCCCACGTAACTAGCAGGGGTAAAAGGCTTTTGTATACTGGTCGGATGTCAGGATCATTTATGGCAGGAAGTACTTTATGTAATGAATACTGCAACATGGAAGAGGAGGACATCTATGGTTATGGTAAGATTTTACAGAACTATCCTTTTCGCAACACACTGAGATCATTTTCTGGATTTATCAGGTACAAAATATCATCTGCAAATAAAACCAGTTTTCTTGATTACCATACAAATTATATCCTTGCATTTCTGAGTCCCTTGTTTTATTTATTTATTTATCTATTTACATTTATTTACTGGGAAATTCCAACTGGCCACAAGTCCTTTTTCAGTGGAGGCCCAGGGAGAAAAGCTCCACAGAAAAATAAATGAGCAGCAGAGTACATGAAGAGCAATTGAATATACATACAATAGCAAATACATACTGCAGCAAACATTAGCTGTACATACAACATGACACATGGTAATGAACAGATATACCAATATCTAGCTGGAGGCTAGGAATAAAGGTAGGATATATATACAGATAGTACTAAGCTCAAACAGGTACTGTTCTAAACTCATATACCTAAATCTTGCATACAAATATTGCACTAAACTTCAGCAGATATTAAGCAGAAGCTTCACACAAAGGTGGAACAAGCTAGAAGGGCTAATGGGATGGAAGGGGAAGATAGAGGAGTAAGAGAGGAGAACTGAGTGAGTAGTATATATGGTAGTGAGAGGAAGCTAGGTGTAAGTCAGTTGGATATGTATTTGGAGTTGATATGAAGTGAGGTAGTTATGCATTTTATAACAAGTCTGAGAGATTGAGTGAAGAGGGGAGGGTAAAGGGTGAGCCAGAGCCTGCAGAGGAAGGAATGCAATGATCAGCCGGTGTGAGGCATGATGGCTAGGGGAGGGGAGATGTAGGGGAGGTAAAAGGAGGGTTACTAGTGGGGACTGGTGAATGGGCATAACTAGAGACTTTTTAAGTGCAGTCTTGGAGTGATTGTGAGAAGGTAGTGTGGTTATGGGGGAGGGGTATTGTTCCATAATCTGGATATAACGCAGGAGAGTAGTGCTTTTCCTGCTGAGTTTTTGGGTTTGGTCACTTTGCCACTGGCTCTAAATATAGGGCAAATAAAGGGGAAAGAGGCACGCTTGCCTGGTTCCTCTTTTCAAACAAAACTTATCTGAAAGAAACACACACTTTAATTCTTGCCTCCAATCCTTCATATATCCTTCTAATTAAATATATTGTATCAGGGATGCAAATGTTTCCAATGGCCCTCATCATAAAATTCCAGCTTACTTTGTCAAATGCTTTCTCTGCCTCAAGACCCACCAACAATTGAGATATTTTCTTACATTCTGCTTTCTTATGGGTCAACATTGATGTCCTTCAGTTTCACTGTTGCAGTATTCTTTGCATTAGGGATCCACTGCCAAGTGCGGCTCAACATCTGGCCAGTATACCAAAGCCTTTAGGTTGCTTTAAGGTATGCCATACATCAAACTTATGCTCCTTGCATAGCACAGGGCATTAAGGTGTCATCTGGATGTACCATTCTCAGAACTTTTGCTACTAGTCAAAACACCATCAGTTGAGCTTTGGTCTGAATGCCCATTCCATTGCTGGTTCACCAAACCATTACAGATCAGTGCCCCATTGGTGTTCTTTTTTACTTATCTTTTTTATTGCTGCTTGTCTGGTTTCTTGTCATCGAAGAAGAGTAAATGCTAGTTTGAGAGAGAGGTTCCCCATAAAGACTGCCACGAACAGTGTCTTTTGCCTTGGTGCCATGCATGACCATACATCCTGTTCCATCTGTAAGGCCTTTGTACCTAAAACCGTTCATAGTCTACTCGTTTTTGGAGCTGTATCTTGAAAACCTTTGTCTTAAGCTTCTTGCGAAAGACACGATGGTGGGACAGCTGTCAGTGATGAAGAAAGCCAGAAGCCTAACCTAGAATCATCCACTGTTCAGCCTCTGTCAGATATCCCTCCTGAGGTGAGTGAATGCCTGGAGGTTTGCCCAGCTTTATCGTTGGATTTCTTTGGCGCGACCAGGTTGGAGTCTGGCGAGGATCTGACTTTAAGCATATTCTAGGATATATTGCAGACATCCATTTCAGACTTTCAGGGGGTAGTACAGCTAATTATCACCAAGGGGCCTTGAGGTGTTCCTGAAATATTAGTCAGGGAAGAAGTCAATATCATTATTGAATGCCATTCTGGGTCAGAGACATCCAAATTTTATAAGGCAGGCATTCCATTAAAGAAAAAGCAAAAGACTAAACATATTACTTGTGCTCCTAAGGATTCACAAAGTGAATGTCAGTCCACTCAGGATTTTACTTTGATGGCATTGAAACCTCCTCAGGGAGTTTCTGTTCCAGCCCCCCCCCCCCTTGGTTCTCTACTGCCCTAAAAGGACCCAGGGAACAGGATTCTTCTGAGGAAGAGCTGGATTTATATGGGGATTCCCTAGCTTACTTTTCTCATATTCCCTCTCCTTTGGGCTGTGGATCAGAGGAAGAGGAATCTACCAGTCCTGATGCTCCCGTTTGAAGAGATTTCTTTTGGGGACATGCTCTCCAAGATGTTGGACTTCTTTAAATGGGAATGTGCTCAGGTTTCTGAGATTCATAAAAGATGCTATGAGTTGCTGGAGATGGATTTTCTTTAAACCTTCTGCTGTTTCTCTTATTTTGGTTGGCTTGTTGTACATATTTTTAGGGAGTCTAAGACTTCAGACTTTCAGCCCCCTGCTCCGAGAGACCTGGTAGTTGCTATAGGGTGTCTGAGGACTAACTTTTTGCACAAGTGTCCTTCTGCTGACCCCTCAGTGGGGTCTGTAGTTTGAGAACCCCTCTCAATTGCTTCCTTCTCCCACATTAGTTTCCTCTGGTAAAGATAGTAGGACCATGGAATGGCTAGGTAAGAAGGTTTTATACCTCTGCTATATCTTGGCTTTTAGGGCTGTTAATTATCAGACCCATAGGTCCAAGTATTTGTTGGATGTCCTATCCCAGACCTGTCAGGTTATTTCTGATCTTCCAGACTGAGGGTTAGGGACTTTCTCCCAGGTGGCTCTTCATTCCGTCAAGTGTAGTTATGCAGCAGAGGCTTCTTCTAGGGCTACTACTTTTGGGTCAGTCATGAGGAGGTGTACTTGGCTTCGGCTTCAACCTTTGCCTGATGATATGGAGGTTAAGTTGATGGCCCTCTTGATAATAAACACTTGTTTGATAAAGCTGCTGCTGCTATGTTTCAGTCCCTTCAGGATAAGGTCAAGGCTTTACAGGAACTTAAACTTGCGTTTAATTCTCCTGTGCCTAAATTTCAGGGAAACTACGTCAGTAAGCCAGCCTTTGTTTGCAGGTAATCTCGCCCTCCTTCTAAAGATAAAAAGAGTGGTAAGTGGTCTGCTCCTGGTAAGGCTACTCCGACTACAATGCCTCAGAAGTCTCCTTTTCCAGATGAACCAGATGCTGTCTGACTATCTTATTCTTCCCATCACTTTCCCCTTCCTCTTTGCTCCTCTCTGTCTCTCTCTCTTCCTGTTTGACTACAGAACTACAGATTACTTAGGATTTCTGGGCCCTGTCCATTATTCGCCAGGGGTATTTTATGGTTTGGAAATCCCTTCCCCCTTTTATAGGTGTTTCTCAGCCACCTCAGGGACAACTCTCCTCCTTACCAGAGGTGCTTCTGAACCTTTTGGCTCAGGGTACTATTTGAGATGTGCTTGTGTCCAATAGGGGGAGAGGTTTTTACTACAGGATGTTTATAGTACCTAAAAAAGAAGGTACTTGAAGACCAGTTCTAGACCTCTCTCATCTAAACACTTTTCTTAAGTGCCCTCCTTTTGACTGTTTTCCCTTCAGACTTTGTTCCCTGTTCTGCTTTCTCACAATTGTATGGTGTTTCTGGATCTCAAAGATGCTTATCTCCATATACCTATCTATCCCCTTTTCAGGAAGTTCTTGTGCTTCTCTGTTGCTTCCTGGCATTTTCAGTTCTCTGCCTTGCCCTTTGGCATTTCTACTGCCCCAAGGGTATTCATCAAATGCTTCGGTCCTGCGATTGCCTTTTGCAGGATTCAGGGGATCCAAGTATTTCCTTACTTGGGCAACCTCCTGTTTCAGGCATACTCTCCAGAGGTCCTGTTGCAAAATCTTCATTTTCCCATTTCCCTTCTGCAATGCCTGGGGTTCACAATAAAGTTCAAAAAGTCTTTTCTGACTCCTCCTGAAGACCATGTTTTTTTGAGGTGCAGGATCCTGAAGTTGTCTATATGGGCATCGCTGCTTCCTCCCAAAGCCTTGACACTCATTTCCTTCATTCAAACACTTCTTCCTCTTGCCTCTATTATAGATAGGGAGTTTCTGGGAGCTCTGGGATTTATGGCATCCACCATCCCTATGCTCCCTCTGACCAAGCTCCACATAAAGAAGTTTCAGGATGTTCTGATGTCAGTTTGGCTTCAACATGCGCATCCCCTAGAATTTGTAGTTCCTCTTCTACCTTGTCTCAAGAAGAAACTTCACTGGTGGATCCAGCAGTTTTCTAAATCCAGGGATCCCTTTACATCCCCCTCTTCTCTCTCTCAGGAGCTGTTCACAGGTGCTTCAAATGTGAGATGGGGAGCAGCTTTTGGCTCCCTAAAATTGCAGGGGGTGTGGCCATCTCTTCAACAGAAAGAGCACATCACTGTCAGAGATCAGAGCTCTTCTGCTGGAGCTTCAGGCTTTTCATCTTCTTTTCTCCCTAGGACCTCTCAATGTATTCAGAGACAATACCACAGTGATGTGGTATGTAAACAAACAGGGACGGGAGACAGATCTTATCTTCTTTGCCAGTTGGCTCTCCTAGTGTGGGATCTTTGCTGTCCAGTATCAAGTCTCTCTTCAGGCAGTTTGCATTCCCTCAGGTCAAACAATTGTGGCAGACACTGAGCAGGTCCTTAACTCAATCCCCATGAATGGATGCTTCACAGTGGTGTGTTTCTGGACATTGCCCATCACTGGGGTACTCCACAAATTGATCTTTTTGCTTCCCCTCTGAACAGGCAACTTCCTCTAATTTTGTGCCAGAGTCCCAGGTCATCTGGTTTGGAAGATGGACACCCTATCTTTTTCTTATAAGGGAATGTTTCTTTACGCTTTCCCTCATTCCAAAAGTCCTGTTCAGAATTCAACAGGATGCTTCCAAAATCTTGTTGGTGATTCCCTTTTGGCCGAGACAGCATTGGTTCCCTCTTCTGCATTTAGCAACGGGTAATCATCACAAGTTACCTCACAGGGGAGATCTACTCGCACAGGACAAGGGATCTCTCATCCATCCTCACCTGTCTACTCTTCAACTGACACTGTTGGTGATAGGCTTTTGATACCTCATACACACCTTTTTTTCTGAGGTTGTGCTTTGAGTCCTGCAGGAGGTCAGGAAACCCAATATTAGGAAATCCATTTGGATAAATAGGAAGAGATTTTCTGTTTGGTTTCTTTATCGTAACCTGGATCCACTTTCGGTGGGTATTCCTTTGGCTCTTTCTTATCTCTGTGAATTGCTCAATGCTAGTTTAGCTTATTCTTTTGTTAAGGCCCACTTGTCCGCTATCTCTGCTCATCTGTCTTTATCTCCTCCTTTAGCTTCTAGATTTAAGACTAAACAATTCCTTAAGGTTTTCTTCATATTAAGCCTCCCAGGAAACCTGTTTTCTCCTCCTGGGATCATAATTTTGTTTTGGAAAAATTGACTCCATCTCCTTTTTGAGCTTGCATCTTCAGCTCCCTTGCAACATTGCTCTTGGAATACTGTACTTTTGTTATCCCTTACTTCTGCCAGATGGATGTCTGAGCTTCAAGCCCTTATCGCTTGACCTCCTTTTTTGGTGTTTCATAAGGACAGGGTGTCCTTGCATACTAAATCCTTTTATGCCTAATGCAATGAATGAGTTGTCCCTTAATCATTCTATTCATTTGCCCACTTTTTCCCTTCTCTGCAATCTGCTGGTCAGAAGGTGCTGCAAATGTTGGATGTGCATAGACAACTCAGATTTTATTTGGATAAGTCTTATGAAATCTGATCAGCTTTTTGTCTCCTTTCATCCTTGCTCCTTAGGATTGGCTGTGTCCAATCAAATTATTTTTTCTTGGATTTCTAAAGCTATTTCTTTTTGTTGTTCCTTTCATGATAAGAGCCTTCCTTCTGTTAAGGTTCATTCTACTAGAGCTGTGACGACTTCTGGTTGTTTATTTTTTTCAAGGGTTTGGATACTAAGTCTGTTCTTGAGGCAGATACCTGGATTTCTGTGCATACATTTACCAAGCACTGCAAGTTGGGTGGAATTTCCCGAGGTAGATCTGGTTTTGCTAGGGCTGTCCTTCATGCCTTCCTAGAGAGCTCTGCTGGTCCTTCCTCCTCCTCCCTCTCTCCTTTCTGAGCTTTGGCACACTCCCAGTTGTAAAGAATACTCAACACCAATTGTAAAGAATACTGCAACACTGAAGAGAAGGACATCTACCATTATGGCAAGATTTTGCACAACTGTACTTTGTTAATGTCAAATATTCACTTTCCCTCCACAAAAACACACTGATCCATATCTGTCAAATTTTGCAACACCTTTGCTATTCTTTTAGCTAGTATAGACATAAATACTTTAATCATGGTTTAAAATTGAAATAGGTTTATATGACGCTGGGTCTGAAGGGTCTTTGCCATCTATAGGTAACATAGCCACCACAGCTTTCTTTTAAGATGTTGGTGCTTTCTCTCCTTTTAAAATACTGTTAGTCATTCAGATCATTATCACATTCTTCCCTTCTAATTTCCCGACTTCCACAGAAATGCCATCTGTTCCTGGAGATTTTCCTGAAGATTAAATTATACGTTACTATTTTAATCTCATCACCTCCTATCTTAACTTTTAGTTGAGCCTCTTCTGCCTCTAATATTGGCATAATTAAGTATTCCGTATACATTTCTCTTTGTACTCTTTCTTGACTTTATCTGTTTTATACAAATTTTCATCAAATTTCCAGAATATTTCTAAAATCTCTACAGGATCTCTGGTTATTTTTCTTGTTGAAGGTTCCCTAAGTTTGGCGACAAACCTTTCAATGTTCTTTTGTCTAAGTCCTCTTGCTAAAAGTTTTTTTTGCTCTGGAGTTATCAAAAAAAAATAATTGCTTAACTGCAAGCTTCCTAAACTTGTGCATATTCTCCAGATGCTCCCTTATTTTCTCACTAGCACTCTGTATTTGCTCCTTGTCTTTCATATCAATTTCTTTCATTTTGACGGAATTTTTAATCTAAATTTTCATTTTACCCCAGTCACTAGCTATATAACATCTGAAGATATTCCTATCTTCTCTAATAACGCTCAAATAATTTCACTATCCAGTCCTTAAATTCCTCTTTTTAAGAGGTAGGTAGGAAAGCACCATTGCCTTAGTTTTAGTTCATTTCCCTGTATTTTCATCTTGGCTTTTATTGGTGCATGATGAAAAATAATTATTGATGTGTTGAAGCTTTAAATTAAATTCATATGTTCCTGTGAAATATGTCCTGTCTAGTTTAGCCCAGTTATTATACCTTGGGGAATGTTGTTTGTCTTTTCAGCTTTTTCCCGGTAAGGAGTCACCACAGCGGAACTCTAGTCCACTAATGATTGGCAGTAGATTTTTACAAAATGCCGAGGTGCCAGCTCGATGCCCAACCTTCAACGAAGGCACGCCCATTTACGCACACATGTCTTTCGAACGCTACCCAACCGCGGAGAGGACATGCAGACTCCACACAGAAGACACTCCCAAGCCGAGAATCGAATGGGAGAACCTCTTGCTGTGAGGTAACAATGCTACCGCCATATATAACATGTAAATTCTGTCAGAGTTCTTTACTGCTGAATTTAAATGTTCCATACCTAATATTTTAATAAGTTTCTTCAGAAATCTACCCTCTTGTTGTCCCTTCTAGGTGCCTCTGATACATCCTCACTATTGCAAATAAAATTCCACTCCCCACCTATAAATAACATTACCTGCTGAAAGCTGATTATTTATGCCAAAAATTTCTTAAGCTCCATAATAGCAGTTTTCGGTGGAATATAAATGCATGCCATTGTAAGCCCTCCTCCCTTGCTAATAACCCTTTACTACCATAAATCTACCATGTTTGTCTTTCCTCATCTATCCTCTTTTCCGCTGTTCCTGATATGGTGCTGAATATCCATTATGAAATTATCTCTGTCAAATTCACTTGCTCATTTCTTTCCTAATGCATCTCCTGCAGCATTGCTATTTGCACTCTGCATTGCCTAATATAATTCAGTGCTGTTTCTTTTGTATCTGTACATTAAAAACTACAAAAAAAAACTAGCTAAGCTAGAGTTTACACTGTGTGATATATTTTGCACCTTGTATAATAGAGGCCCATGGTATATAAGCAAATGGCTCATTAAGGGCATCATGTTTCAGTGATATGGCTTTTGAATGTCCATAACTTTTTACCTTTTTCCTTTAAGTCTTTATAGATTCATTCAGGCCAGTAAAGCCAAACCCCACTAGCTATAGAAATGCATGTTTTTGCATTCTTATGACCTCGTCAGCACAGCATAAGTGGACTGTTGACTGTACTCTAGAAACACAGGGTCTTCATACCCAGATGATGTCCATAACCATTAGTGTCTGGAAAATATCCCAACTAACAACTAAAGCAGAGACTAAAAAGGTCACATATACAAATCAAATAGTAAAAACAGCAAGAAACACCTAGCCAAGTTAGTTTCCACTGTGTGATACCTTGAAGATCTTGTAATAGATACCCATGGGATACTGTCTGGTTTGTCTGTGTAACCTTTTTACTCTTTGTATCTGTACATCTTAAAGCCGTTCACATTCCAGAATAATATGGACAGCATAGACACCATGATAAAAAGCTATTGTTACCACCTATTGTACATGATTTTTTTTTTGTGTGTATTTCCCTCATTTGTTAAATGCATATAATAATGTTTGACAGTCTGAGCTTTTGTACAGTTGTTATTCTCATCTCCATTTAAACCTATGTGACATTTTCAAGACTTTCTGTTTTGATACCCCCATTTCCTATTAAATAGGAAGAAACACACAAAATTACTTGCATCTTCAAAAGTATGACGTTCAACCCTCCAGAAGGGAATATGTGCCACAAAGCGATGGCTTCACCTACAGGCATTATCTAACCTAAAATTAAGGTTGCCCATACTGAAGTGCATGCTACAGCATGTGCTCCTGTTTGCACTGATTGCTTCCTGTTCTTCTTTGTATTCCCTTCAAAGGTATACTTTCAGAAAACAATGTTAAGTTGTCTATCTCGCCTTCATTCTTGCTGGATGGGTTCGGAGCTGATCCACGGCTCCGACTCAACCTTTTACTAAAGCTCAAGAGCTATTTACCAGCTCGAGGCCTCCCCTTATCCCACAATGCTAGGTGTCAGATATCCAGATCTCGTTTGCCGCTTCAGCTACGAGGTTGCATTTTTTACCGGCTCCAGGTCGTATAATTCTTTTACTGCTGTTTTACTGTCAGAGTTGTTATTTTTAGATATTTTTCTCTATTAGTTATATTAGATCGTGTAATCCCTTTAGACCCCACTTAGGATCTCCTTTTTTCTGTTAGTTTTCTCCCCCCCCCCCCCTTTGGGGTAGTGGTTAGGCCTGTCTCTTTATAGTATTGTTATTTAGATATATATATATATATATATATATATATATATATATATACACATATATATATATATATATATATATATATAGATATATAGATATATATAATTTTTGTGTTAAGTTTTTGTTTATAACTGTTGTAGTTATAGTGGTATTGTATTGTTAGTTCTAGTGCGTGTGTGTCTGTGTATAGTGTTTTAAGCACTAGTTTATCTTCCCTTGGTATCTCTTTTATCATGTCTAATGATACCAAGGTTTCAGGTTTCAAGAGGTGTGACTCGTGCTGTCAGAAGATGTCTCTGACAGATGGTCACACTTGTGTTTATTATTTGGACCCCCTACACCTGCAGGACTCTTGTTCGGTCTGTCATGCTTTCAGTCTGAGAGTCCTGCAGGAGCGTAGGAATAAGCTCATTTTGAGAGGCTTGTTAAAGCCAGAAGGATCCCCAGCTAAGCCTTCATCTGGGAAATCCTTAAAGCCCGCCAAACCATCGGCTCCCTGTTCGGAGCCGACGCCGAATGGAGCTTCTGTCTCCTCGTTGGTTCCGGACGGAACTGACACTTCGAGACCTCAGTCGGCTCCAACTTTGCTATCTGAACCTTCTCTGAGCCAAAAGCGTTCGAGATCCCCCTTTTTAGAGTACGTTCGCTCGGCTCCCAGGTCCCCATTACTACAATCGGAGCGGAGCCATAGATCCCATTCCTCTCGGTCCTCCAGGCTATCGGACCATGACTTAGAGGGTGGTCAGTAGGCTCCTTAAGTCGCAGGCACTGGCCAGAATGTTGACTAGCCCTTCTCACCAGACTGTGGCTATCCCTGTTTCTTCAACATTTCCTCCTCCGACTACTACCGTGTTCGGAGCCGGAGCTTGTTGGGACTCGACTCGTCGGTACGTCGGAGCCAATACCCCACCTTTTGGCTCCTTCGTTGGCTCCGACCTCTTCATTGGTTCCGTCCTTGGAGGGATCCAGGTGCCGAGACTCCCTCGTCAGCTCCGAGGGGGCGAGTGGCAACGGACCCTTGTCCGACCCCGTTCTCCCCCTCGGGGCCTCGGTGCAGGTGAGCTCGGCCCCGACTTCGGCCTCGGAGCCATCCCTCTCGGTGCTGGGAGGGGTTCATGTCTCTTCGGAGTGAGGACACTCTTCTCTGCCTGATAGGGGTGCCTTTATGATCATGAGGAGTGTGCTGACTCCGGTGTCGGCACCGCGATCGACCTCTTCGGCTCTTCCCCCCCGTGGTGCCTGCGGCAGTCTCTGTCCACCCTCCTGACCCCAAGCATGGAGAACAAGCACTCCAAGTAGCCCCATTGGGTGTATTTTCCTCTTCCGAGGCCTCCCCTGATCTCTCAGAGGAGCCCCCTCGAAGAAAATGTAATAGGAAGCATGTTGACTCCCCCGAGTCAGTCACCTCTGACACCGACTTGGAGGATTCAGAAGGGTCCCTAAGGTCCCCCTCTGAGGATGTCTCCTTCTCGGACATCCTTGAGATCCTTAAGCAGAGGGGGAACTGGGCCGCCCTCAACTCTTCTGAGGATGAGTCTGTGTATCTGAACGCATTTGGTTTTCACCCTTCCACCTCCTGGGTGTCCCCGCCTTTCGACCCGCTCATGGAAGTAGTGGCTCGGAAGGCGTGGACGGCCCCGGACACAGTGGAACCAACTCCCCGCAGGCCCACAAAATTCATTACAGCCCCGTCCAGTAAACAGTTTCTTACAAAGGGTGTCCCTGTTGATGCCATGGTGGTTGCAGCAGCCACTAAGGAGGAGTTGGCTGACCCTTCAGTGCCTGTCCATCCACCTAATAAAGAATCTAGGACAATGGACAGGTACGAAAGCGGATGTTCTCTTCAGCGACCTTTTCCATGTGGTCGCTGAACTATCTGTGCCATTTCACCCGCCTTCAGAGAGATCTCCTTAAGGAACTGGGTGATACCCTTGAGGATCTATCTGCTGCGGGGTCTCAGGAAAAGATTAACTCCCATCTGGCGACCCTTAATTCTATAGTCAATTCCTCCATGCGGCTCATTTCTTATGCAGCCGATGGGGTGAGTAGAGCCGCAGGCACAGGCGTGGCTTAGAGAAGACATGCCTGGATGTGGTAATGTTACTTTGCTGACCCCTTTAAGGTGTCCTTCACCAATACCCCCTTCGATGGTTGGCTTCACAAGTGAAGGATACCCTTACCAGATGTGATCAGGAAAGCAAGACTCTCTGCCGTGGGAGTCCGTTTTTCTACTCCTCCTAGACCATACCCTAAAGGTCAGAAGAGTGGGAAAATGTGGTTTTGCAAACCCCAAGGAGTCGTGCCTGACACATGTGGCGAGTTTCTCTCCAGGGGCAGAGAAGGGAACAACAGATGCCGCCCGAGGGGCAGAGGGGGTCCACAAAATCAGGGTAGCAGGGAATCTTTTTCAGACAAACCCTTTCAGCACACCTGAGGGGCTGCCCGACTGTCCACTCTCGGAGGCAGTCGGGGGAAGATGGTCACTGTACCCAGAAGCCTGGCGACTCCTCATCTATCATATCCGAGGGTTACAAAATCCCCTTTGTCCACACCCCCATGCAAACAAACAGGTCCCTTCCAGATGTTCCACCCGGTCTAAGGAAACAAGCAGTACTAGAAATTTCAAAACTGCTAGAAAAAAGAGCTATCCAGCCAGTCCCAGCAGACCAGCAAGGATCCGGGATTTACTCCAAGTTCTTTTTGGTACCAAAGAAAACAGGGGACTGGAGACCCATTTTGGATCTCAGCAGGTTAAACAAATCTGTTCAAAGAACGAAGTTCTGGATGGTCACACTTCAGTCCATTCTACCCTTTTTGGGTCTGGACATTTGGATGTGCTCCATAGACCTTCAGGATGTGTATTACCATATCAGAATGAACAGACACTCCGGGAGGTTTCTCTGCTTCCGGCTGGGAGCCAATCACTATCAGTTCAGAGCCCTGCCCTTTGGTCTCACCACAGTCCCCAGGGTGTTCACCAAATGCATGGCAGTGGTTACGGCTCACCTGAGACGGCGAGGATTCCAGGTGTTTCCATATCTAGACTGGCTCCTAACTGCTTCCACCAGGCATCATCTAATCCGAGCCAGGGATTATACCATCCAAACTTGCTCCGAGCTAGGTATCTCTATAAACTTCGAAAAGTCTGCTTTGTCGCCTTGTCAATCTATAACCTTTATAGGCGCCATATTAAACACAAAAGAACTGTCGGCAAAACTTCCATTAGAAAGAGTATTAGACATTCGCCGACATGTTCAAACGTTACTACAATGCAAGAGAATTCAGGCCGGATTTGTACTGAAAACCTTGGGTCTCATGGCAGCATCAATCACATTACTTCCCCTGGCTAGTTTTCGCATGCAGATTCTTCAGTGGATGCTTTTTACCCAATGGTCTTTTCAACAGCTTCCGATGTCTCACAACATAATAATGACCCAATCATGCAAAGACCACCTTTCTTGGCGGATGGTCTCCCCTCAAGTTTTTCAGGGCAGACAGTTTGTACTTCCTCCTCTGGTTGCCACGGTGACAACAGATGCCTCCCTGAGTGGGTGTGGGGGCATTTTCAGGGCAGGACTGTCCAGGGCACTTGGCAACCCCTAGAGTACCATCTGCACATAAACGTCTTGGAGATGAGAGCGGTACTTTTAGCGTTGCAAGCTCTTCAGTACTCTCTACCTACCGGGACTATTGCAGTTCAGACGGACAATATGTCGGTAGTGTGGTACATCAACAAGCAGGGCGGAACCAGGTCCTATCCCTTATGTCGAGAAGCACTCAGACTCTGGCAGTGGGCGATCTCCTCTCAGCAGTTTCTGATAGCAACGCACATCCCCGGGAAGTCCAACGTCATAGCGGACAGGCTAAGCAGAGCAATCCTTATGCCTCATGAGTGGTCTCTCAATCCGTTATTAGCGGACAAAATTTTCCGCAGATGGGGTCAACCTTGCTGCGACCTTTTTGCAACCCCTCTCAACAGCAAGTGCAGTGACTTCTTCACTCTCTTCCCCCTCCCAGGCCATTTCCCCAGAGACACTCTAGTTCACGGTTGGCCCCGGGGTCTGCTCTATGCATTCCCTCCTTTTCCCTTAATTCCAAAACTGATTCAGAAAGTGACCGCTTTGGGATCCATGATGATCCTCATTGCTCCTTACTGGCCTCAACAAATTTGGTTCCCATTCCTGCATCATCACCTGCTGGAGCAGCCCTGGAATCTGGACCCAGTGCCAGACCTCGTGATCCATCAGTCGGGCGGGCTGCACCAATCCCTTCACTCTCTCAACCTCGCAGCTTGGTTGCTCCACTTCCAACCTTAGCCAGGCTTCCACATGTTTCTCAGCCAGTGCACAAAATCATACTTTCTTCGCACAAACCTTCTACTAGAAAGACCTACACTAGTAAGTGGAAATGTTTTTCTTTCTGGGCAGAGGCTAGGAAGATAAACCCCTTTACAGCCCCTGTCCATAATGTTTTAGATTTTTTGGCGGAACTTTTTCGAGCAGGTTCCTCAGCTGCCACCATTAGGGTCCAATTGGCTGCTATCGCAAATTTTCACGTTAGCCTATCAGAGTCTAATATCATGTCCCACAAACTTTGTAAGGCCTTTCTTAAAGAGGACTATGTTACTTAGACCCCGGTTAAAGATCCCCCCTCCATGGGAGTTGAACTTGATATTAACTTCATTGATTCTCCCTCCTTTTGAACCTGCAGCTTCTTGTTCCTTAAAGTTACGCTCCTGGAAGACACTCTTCTTAGTAGCCATCACCTCGGCCTGAAGAGTATCGGAACTTCAAGCCCTTTGTGTTCATCCTCCATATCTTATTTTTCACAAAGATAGAGTTTCACTCAGGACTAATTCTTCCTTTTTACCCAAAATACCCTCAGAGACCAATCTCAATTAGGCTATTGATCTTCCTGTCTTTTTTCCTAATTATTCAAACAGAGCTGAACAAAAGGTACACTATTTGGACGTTCATAGGCAGTTACATTTTTATTTGGATAGGGACCATACAGTCAAGAAAATCAGATCAACTCTTCCTGTCCTATGCTGAGGGGAAGCAGGGCCTGCCAGTTTCTAAGGTAACCTTGTCCAGGTGGCTGGCCTCTATTATTACCTTGATCTACCAACTGAGACATACATAACTTCCTTCAAAACCAAAATCTCATTCCACCAGAGCATTGGCTACGTCGGTAGCTTTTCAGGCTAGACTTCCAATGGAATCTATTTGTGCTGCAGCAACATGGGCCACTCCTCATACCTTCATTTCGCATTACAAGTTGGATATGGCCTCCAGGAGTCGAGCTGATTTTGGTTCCACTGTGCTCAAGAGTCTGTTTCGATGAGCCACCCAGGGCTAAGGTGCTAGGGACGCTGTCCAATCCAGCAAGAATGAAGGCAAGATAGACAACTTAACATTAAGAAGTTATGTACCTTCCATAACGTTCCATGTTAGTTGTCTTCATCTCGCCTTCTTTCTTGCATCCCACCCTCCATCCCCCTAGCCTGGTTAGGACCGAGAAGAATCCCTTTTGAGGCATTCTTCCTATGGTTGACCTTGTTTTTAGGTTATGTCCTCCTCTGTTTGTAGCACTGTAGGTAAACCTTTGGTGGGAACTAGTGTTTTTTTTCCATGGTGTTAGCTCTTCCAAACGAGATCTGGATATCTGACGTCTAGCATTGTGGGATAAGGGGAGGCCTCAAGCCGGTAAATAGCTCTCGAGCTTTAGTAAAAGGCTGAGTCAGAGCAGAGGATCGGCTCCAAACCCATCCAGCAAGAAAGAAGGCGAGATGAAGACAACTAACATGTAACGTTATGGTAGGTGCATAACTTCTTATTAACTTTTAACCCTAAAAAAAAGTGCAATGGCTATTTTAAATAAAACCAAATTGTATACTATTCTAAAACTAAATTGTACACTATTCTAATAGCTACATTAAAGTATTAAGGCTGCTAGGGATGTTACTTCTTATTCACTTCCCGTAATTTTGCACACAATTTTTTCACTAAACTGTTTGCCATTGTACCATAAAATTTTGCATTTCCCTCTGCACAGAATACTCAGAATTCTCCAGATTTACCTCCTTGCGCCTGCAGACAGCTATTCTCTGTGAAAATGAACTCCACAATGAGTTTTTGTAAATTTAATTCAGAAAAGAATGCACTTCCCTCAACTGGAGACCTCTAGATTCCACTGAACATTTGCCGGTGGAAAACAAGCTAATATCTTTGCAGTTGTAAGAAATTAGCATTTTCATGGCTTTAATCATTTTCCTATTTTTAAATCCAATATGATAACAAAAACAGTTGTTTTCAATTTAAGCCATAGGTGCAGTTGTAATGAAATAGGAC
>NC_056737.1:1924203593-1924250200 GCF_019279795.1 Protopterus annectens | reverse complement strand
GAGTTTCAGATTCCATATCATTCATAAAATAAATAGTAATCTTTTATTTTAGCAACTTTCTAATTTTATAAGAACAGTATTTAAAATTCTTCCCTATTTTGAACCTTTGTCACCCAATTATTTTTAGCTTTGTTCAGTTTTCTTGTACTAAGAATTTAAGAGGTATGGAATGAAGGGAGAAGTACTTTGAAACTTTACTTTGATCAGATAATTTGTATGTTTGATTTCTCACTTTGTAGTAATCTTGCGGTTAGCCCTGAATACATTTTTTTGAAGTTGAGTATGTACTTTACTCAGGGACAGTTTCAATAGAGTGTTCTGCAGAATTAAGGACACAGTATTGGCAAGCTTGAGTGCCTGTTTGTTGTGGATGTGGTTAGTGAAATACAGCGAGAAAGTGTGTGTTCAGAAGAGCCGGATTTTTGTTTACCTTCCATATACTAATGTAGTATTGTTGTTTCAGAAACTGGGTATACTGGCTTTAATTGATGAGGAATCTCGTTTTCCAAAGGGAACAGACCATACCCTACTGGAAAAGCTGAACAATCAACATGCTGTGAGTATCAAATCAAGTTTTGAGTGTACGGTTTGTTTAGTATTGTTTTAACATTTATTCTGCATATCTTTGCACATCAAGAAATATGAACGCACGTTCTTTTTTTGTTATTGACCATGCTGATGGCAATATATTTAAAATAAAACTGGATACATTTTTGAAGCAGGTATATTACTTGTAGGTTGTATGCAGGAGATAAAACTGTGATGTGAAGAAGCCTGGAGAATGCCCAGTTCATAGCTGTTTTTTTTCCCTCTAGAATTAATTTTTCTGTCCACAGTCTACTTTTATCTATTTTCCTAGCCTCTTCAATTCTCTGTTTAGACACCGACATCTGAATTAAGACACTTTCTCCTGAGAATGACTGTTAGGACATCCTGTTACTCGTTTCCCCAACCTGGCAGTAGTTTTGTGTGTTATAATTGGTGATGTGTGCCTTATATAAACACACACTGTAGCATTAAACATCAGGTTATGATAGTACACCTAGTCTGTTTCCCATGCTTATCTTTTCTGATGTTTGCAATGCTTTTCAGACTCACTTTCTGATACTTGTATAGTTGTCAGTCTTGCATTCATCATGGATAAGTTTCTCTTCAGTACCCAAAGAGCTGAATAATTTCCTGTGTTCTTGTGGTCTGAAGACTACTGTTTAAGCTCTATTTCTCTATAGCCTGAGTAAGAAACATTACTTGAAACACAGCTTTAAGTACCACCAATCAAGCCAGCCACACGAAAGGTAAGCTTTGTTTTAAGATGGCTACACACTGATCAATTGGTTGATTAGAGATCTCAGTGTGTGAAAACAAACTTTAAGGGGAGGCAAGTAAAAGCCATTAATTTGGGTGAAATTTATTCAATGGCCAGTTTCTACACTGCTTGGGTGTTAAAGCAGAAATCTAAAGAAGGTAAGAGAAAATCAGCTGATTAGAAAAAGAGAAGGAAAATATACTCTGTGGAAGAGCCTTGCAGCTCAGCAAAACACAGGGCAGTTTTCAGCCTTGGTACATGAGATGGCTTCCAGTAATTTATGAAAAAAATCAAATGCATTCAGAAGTGTTTAAAAAGTGAGACACTGGAGAAATGTGTAAAGTCAAATGACAAACAGGAAAGAATAGAATAAGGTTTAAATTAGTTCTTCAGTTGAGCTGATGAAACAAAAATCAGAGGTCAAAATGAAGGACATACTGTCTGAATATGAGGCTTCTCCGCAAGAACTGTTTTACAAATGAAATTGGATAGCAGCACAGAGAAAAAAAAATCAGATTTTCTGTTACACCAGAGAAAATGGAATAAGTACATTGCATTAATTTTATGAAAGTAGAAATAAGCTGGACTGGTATACCATTGTATAATTTAATTAAAGGGCACATCACGTGTATGCAGCCAATACCTATATTAGTAAACATGTAGTCATACCAACAGAAAGAGCTGTTCCTACAAAACTGACAGAAGAAAGAAAAATTAAAAATTCAGGATGCTAGAGAGTTTGCAGAAAATGTTTCTTCTGCCTGAATAACAGTAAAGGGGAGAGTATATCCCTGCAATGAGGAGATGTTGAGAGGCAGGTGTGAAATTTAAGTTGCTATATCCAGATGTTTTTTAGGATATCTTTTTTATTTTCCTGTAGGATCAAAGTCAGTTTTGGATACAGAACAGACCAAAGAGGAAGTAATGGTTTACCCTGGAAAGCGCAAGTCAGCAAACTGAAGAGAAATCTGCTTCTCATTCTTCTGACAATAACAAAGCTCATCAAGGATAACTTCTAAGATGACTGCACACTGATCAACATTTTGATTAGAGCTCTCCTAGTGTGAAACTGCAGTTATAGAAAAAAGTGATTAAAGCTATCAAACTGGATAAAATGCATACTAGTTTGTTACACTTTCTGCAAATTTTTTCTTTGCTGGCATTCCAGGAAGTTGCAGAAAATCAACTAGAGAAGTATCTGGTGATTTAGAGGAAATAAATCAAATGCACTGAGATATACTTAAAACAAATGAAGCACTCAAGGAATATATACTGTCAAATAACAAAAGGCTGGAAAAATCAGATCAGCTGGAATGAAGAAAAAAATGAGCTGGGCATGAGGCTTGTAACTAAAAGTATATTCTTTTGAGATTGGATGCTAGGTCAGAATTGCCTAGACATAGGCGTGGCTAAAATGCTATTGGCTGCCAAAAAAGCAGTTACTAGAAAATTGAAATAAGTCTAAACCAACCATAAATGATGTACTGAATACTGTAAAGGAGATAAAAGATTTAGTAGTATAGCCCTATAGAAAAGCAAAGGAGCAAATTACATAGAAATAAATGGAATTTGTGGGAACAGTACATGTTGAATAATGTTCTGGAGGAGTGAGGTGTAAGGGAAGGCATTATGTAATGTTGAGTGAATGCTGTTTGTTAAAGAAAATGTCTGAATATTTTATGAAGTTAATGAAAAGTATTTAACATTGTTTTCTATAACTGTATATGCCTTTTGTATAACTATATCTCCAACTATGTCATTGTACAATGAAGTTAATGAAGATAAAAAAAGTACCTTGAGGTCTGTTTTAGCTCTGTAAAGCTGGCAGCTGTAGAAAGTGTCCAGTGGTGGGACCAGCAGGGCTGTCTGTCCCCTGTATGATCCCGTACTAGTGCCTGAGCATTGTGATGTGAAGTGGGTCTCGATATTGGTCACATCCTCCTACCAAGTTACTTCTCACTGTGGCTTCAAGGACCTTATAAGCCTTGTGCTCTCAATCAACTAGTGACTGGTTGAGCAGTGACTTTCCACTGTAAGTGCTGCACCCCTGTATCTGGTTTCCGCATTTGAAGTGCATTTCCACATATTAATCCTTCTTTCCCAGCAAACCATCAGAAGTATAGTCATGTTTGACCTCCTTACATGGAGCAGTCCAACAAGCAACTCAGAAAATGAACACACAGAAGCATTCTACAGTTTTATTAAAATGAGTAATCACTTCCAAAATAGCAAAGCTTTCAGGTTTCCCCTTCAGTGCTTTAGAAACATTAATGGGGGGGGGGGGGGTGACGACAATATTTTAGAGAATATTGAATGCTCTTGCATTTTAAGACTAAAAGCAGATGTACATCCTGGTTTAAATAATGCGGTGAGCTTAAAACTTGTTTTATATAAGAAACATTTAATGCTGCGCTAATGATTTGATCTAATTAGTGTTGAATACCTATTAAGTTTTTTTTATTGGTTGACTGTGTCCTATGATATATGTATTTTAGTATTTAAATGAGTATGTGAAAAAGTTGTTTTAATTGTTTTCTAAAGCACTGGAGAAGGGGAAACCTGAAAGCTTTGCAATTTTGGAAGTGCTTACTCGTTTTAATAAAACTACAGAACACTTCTGTTTGTTCGTTTTCTGAGTTGCTTGTTGGACTATTATCAAACACAGTTTACTGCAGTGGATTCTGTTTTGTGTTGTACATAGAACAGTCCTTCAGCTTCCCTAGTGAGTAGTCAGAACTTGGTTAAGACTGAAGGGTCTTCTCAGACCTCACTAACTGGGGTTGAGGCGGCTCCATTTTATGTTGTATCAGTGCACATTTTACAGATCCAGATGGTGAATGTTTGTTAGCTGTGTGATATATCATAGGATCTGTCCTATGGGTACAAGTTAATACCCTCAGGTGATGCAGCCTGATACTATTGCCATGCCTGGCATAGGCCTCTCCAGACTTAACAGTGCCTTCCATGAGTGACTGTCTGTGTGCTGAAGCTCTGGTTACCTGACTCTGGGTATTATTCAATGAACACTTGTCCTCCTTTTTATCTGGTTAATGTGGGTTCTAGTGCACTACTCTGAAGCTAGATTTAGGGGGTTGTCCCTCAGTCTTATTGTCATGGGAAATGTTTCAATGCGAGTGAAATCTTGAATGGCCATGACTCTGCTGCCTTCAGCACGCTAATATTTTCATCATTAAATGAGTGAGAAGTATGATGAGCCTTAAACCATTCCTCCAATGGAGCCTGTCTTAAGGATGCTGCTATACAGCCCCAAAGCATCTCCTTAAGTCTTGCACCCTCTATAAGTTCCCCATATGAATGAGTGGCATAGTGCCTAAACACCATAGTGTGCAGACTTGTGTCCTGGTCAGCTTAGCATAGTTCCCAGAAGTCACAGCATCTTTTCACTTTACTACCTTAAAATAGATCCAGTGTTCTGGATGTGGTTGGTAAAAGGGTATTTTTCCTCTTCCATAGTGGGGCTTAAGCTTCTCTGCTACTCTTTTCAACTGTCCAGGTTTCTTGCTAGTAGCTCGAGCAGTAGAAAATACTGCAGATTTTTCTGATTGTGATATCAAGGGATGAAGCAGTTAATATCCTTGCCACAAGTTCTATTGCAGACTGCCATTTCTCTGATTGTACTAAAGCTGAGGCTAAGGCTGTCAGCTCATTAATTTGCTTTCTTAGGATGGTGTGGCTCAATTTTTGTTTCAGCAGATATTTTACGATATTTGCGTAAAACAGTACAGGATTTTTGTAAGCATGGAAATATGAGTTCACAGTAGAATGTGATGCATCTGTGCTGCTTGTAAATGGGAGGAACATTAACAATTTTTTTTAATTTGGTAAGTTTTCTTCATGTTTCACAAACAGCATTAATCATAGGTAAACGGTGTAAGAACAATGATCAGAAACAAGCTCTGTTATACATTTTCTTTTAACAGACATTCTAACAAAAAATCAGGTAGAGCTGTTATAGGGATTAAACATAGTCTTGACACCTATGATTATTACATGTTTGATAGCGCCGATACTGCAGTTTGTGTAACCGTGACAGTAAAGACAAACCTGGAACAGATTACAGTTGAGTTTGCAGACCAAAGTCAAATACTGATGACCTAGAGGAGAATCTGTGCATTTCTTGAATGAAACATGGAATGGCAAAATCATAATAGTTGGGGACTTGTATTGTAAATTTCCTTAATAATGCTGTTTATGGTAAATATTTTTCGGAACAGCAGTTGTTGCAGATTGTAAACAAACTTACCATAGAACAAAACCTACTAGATACTTTGTTCTTAATTAGATCATTGTTATTTCACTTCAGATTTTACCATCTTTGTACTGTGGTCTTGGAATTGGAGGATAAGCTATTGCTAGATAATGCTGTCAAACTGAAGTCTAAACTAATGCACAGTAGACTAATAACAGACTACACAGAAACAGTTGCTATATAAACCTAATTGGAGTGATGCATTCAATGGAAAAGTGGCAGAAGGAATGTGGCAAATTTTGAAAGGGAAATTGAATGAAAAAAATGTAATGATTGGATTGAGTCACACAAAGTCAAGAGGATATACTTGCAGAAGAACAAGACACTTGTGATGAGAGAGAACTATAAGAAATGGAAATTAGGTTGAACTATTACTCTGAAAACTGAAATAAACTGGGCAGACAAATTAAACATGACATGAGACAAGATGAGGACAATTTTGAAGAAAATGACAGATACTGAACATTATAAGAAACTATTTTATAGATATTTAAGATGCAGCAGGAATACAAACCGATTAAATTTTAGATTCTGTGCATATTTTCTCAAACAGAGCAGATTGCTGATATATTTACAAAATCTTATGCAAAACAGAGATGATTTGTGCGTGTAACACGCAAGTAACATCCATACATCCATAACCCCCCTTTCCCCATTTATGCACGTGGTTGGGATGTCACATCAACAGTGGCTGTCATCTAGAAACAGTGTTCATACCGGCGAGTGGCTAGACCTGCCACTTTTTTTTTCCATACTTTGCACAAACACATTCACACCTACGGCCAGTTTAGTGTTGAGTCCACCTACTGCATGTCTTTAGAATTCAGGAGGGAAACTGGAGCCCTGGAAGAAAACTTGTGTGAAGGCCGGGAGGGCATACAGATTCCACAGAGAAGGCACCTTATCTGAGAATCGAACCAAGGAACTGCTTGCTGTGAGGCAAAAGCACTATATGCTTAGCCACTGTGCCTCAGTTACTGAAATTAAACCAGATTATGTTGAAAACTACTATGCAAACTAAACTCAGGTAAAGCACAGGAAGGCAACAGAAGTGGTAATCTGAGAATACTTCATTAACTTAGAGTGCCATTACATTTGTTATTCCGTTGGGTCATTTAAGTGTGGAGAAATTCAAGATTAGAAACATGCACTTGTTAATCCCATCTTTAAGGGAAAGGGGAATAGGATAAATGCAGAGTAATTTAGACCAATAAGTCATCTTTCTTTTGAAAAACAATGGGAAATGTTATTTTGCATAAATTAAGACTCAGGAGGGTTGTGGCTTTAAGCTATGTATAAGCATACATATCTTGAAAATGGATCTTCATCTACTTCTAACATGATATTCTGTAATAATATAATTAGGCTTGCCACCTAAAAGGTATTTTTCTGGACTGTCCATAAATCAGATTGATTTTCCAGTAGTCCAAAGAGCAGTGTACAAACTCTGGTATTCTGTTTAGCAGCTCAAACAGAATACTTTAGTTTACCAAAAAAGAAACCTTTGTCTGAAAAACATTACTAATATGAAGCAATTAAGTCCAATATTATCTTTTTTTTTTGTTTGTTTTTAAAAGTAACGTGATATGAAGCCTAAAATAAGGCATTAAAAAGAAAAAGTAAAGATGTTCCTCCCTAATGACATAAACATTTACATCATAAAATGGATGTGAACTTGAGTGAAAATGGGGTGGAGCTGGGTGAAGTAATGGGTAGTAGGAGGTGTGACTTTAGACCGGTTTTCAGCATTGCAAAAGGTGTCTGGTGTAAATGATAGCTGTAAAAGAAAGTGTGCTGTGATGTAATCCATACAGACTTATCTTCAGCCTGTGATAGGATCATACACAAAACACTGATCAATAAATGAGAATGACTTGGTAATAGCAAATGGCAAGTTTCATACAGCAATTAGACAAGTGAAATTCTAGGCTAAAGTCATCATGTTCCACAGGGCTCTGTCCTAGGCTCATATTTATTCAGATTGTGTATTTAGAACTTTTTCATCTGAGATGTTCTATAGTTTGTATGCAGACTTGAAAATGGGAAAACTGATTACATCTATTGCAGATGTGACATGTTAGCAGAAAAAGATAAGTAAAACTTGACTAAATTAAAAATTTGAGCACAAGAGAATATGATAATAAATGCACACAAACTAAGCATATAAGATTTGGGAAATCTAGATTGAAGGGTGAATATTTAATACTCGTTTAAAACAGTGAATGTAGTTAAGTACCTGGGTATATGGGAAGACCCAGCTTTGATGTTTTTTTTTTTTTTTTTTTTAACATGTCAACCAATTGATAAATGATGGTTAATACAGTCACTGCTTCCTTACCCATGTGCTAAACATAGAGGAATTTAAGGAATGGATAGTGGAAGTTAGGAGTTATTAGGGAAGATAAAAATTTCTTTAGAAAATATAGCTAGGGATTGGGATAAAATGAAAGTGAAGTTTAAAACAGGATAGAAATAAAAGATAGTTAAAAAGTAACAAGAAATATTTAGACAGAAGTCAATGTTTACGTGTTTCGTCCACTTTTAATTGTCATGAACGTCTTCAGAATAACCATTTCAACTTATTAAACCATTTAAATACCATTCAAAAATAAACGTGATCTAAACGACCAATACAAATGTTAAAAACTTGATTCAAGAAAATGTCACAATTAAAGGACCTTCCCCTTTCTTGGATAAAAAAAATATCTATAGATAATTTTTTATCAAAGAAAGGGGGGAAGGTCCTTTAATTGTGACATTATCTATAGATATTTTTTTATCCAAGAAAGGGGAAGGTCCTTTAATTGTGACATTTTCTTGAATCAAGTTTTTAACATTTGTATTGGTCATTTAGATCACATGTTTATTTTTGAATGGTATTTAAATGATTTAATAAGTTGAAATGGTTATTCTGAAGAAGTTTATGACAATTAAAAGTGGATGTAATGCGTAAACATTGACTTCTGGCTTTTTTCTGTTTTTCCAGTCATATACTGGCAGTTATTTTTACTTAGTTTTGTTGTGTGTGCTTGTAAAGAAATATTTAGAGGGACTGACAAAGGTTGAAGTATTGTAGAAAAGGGGGACTCTATCAGAAAAAGAGGAGCGACTGCAGAGTGCTAAAGAGAAAACAAGGCACTACCTGGAAAATATGCATGAGTTTAGAAAGACTGCTAAGCAACTGTTTTGTGCTCTGGAGTTTAAAAAAAAAAAACTTTTTTGCATGGCGGCTCAGGCAACTGAAAGAAAGGGTTGTTGCCAAGCTTAGGGAGCTTGTAACAAGGATAATCACCAGAGATCCTATATAGATAGAGGTATTAAAATATCCTGGACACTTTATGAAAGTCTGTATATAGCAGAGAAATATGGAAATCAAGAAAAAGCACAAATGGAAATGTTTATGGAAGAATTAAATATGCCAAGGTTTGAGGTAGATTAGGCTCAATTACTAACAGGATAGGAGGAGATGAGATGAAAATGGTGATGTATAACCAATTTGCAGGAAATTCTTCAGGAGTAGATGGTATTCCTGTGGAAGTTTGGAAGGTAGAAGGGAAGAAAGTGATATAAATCTGGAAGACTTTGTTTCACAGTATTTTAAAAGGAGGGAAGCACTAACATCCTGAAAGAAAGCAGTGGTGGTTGTAATACCTAAAGATGGCATTCTCATAGGCCAGTTTCAATTCTAAACCATGATTATAGTATTTATATCTATAATGGCTGAAGGAATGGCAAAGGTGATGCCAAAACTGATCGATATGGATCATTGTAGTTTTGTGGGAGAGAAGCAAACATTTGACATAATTAGAACAATGATCTAGAGGGAAGCAGATGGTAAGGAAATTCCAGTCTTTGACCTTGATGCAGAGAAAGCATGTGACAGAGTAAGCTGGGATTTTGAGTAGGGCAATGGAAACACTTGCATTCTCCTGACATAATATGATGAATAAATAGAGGGATATGTTGAGGGATCAGAGGCAAAAATTGAAGCAGATGATCCCCTGTTGTGTTTTGTTTCAACAGAGGAACCAGGCAGGGATGCCCTCTTTCCCATTTGTTTGAATTATATTTAGAGCCATTGACAAAGAAATTAAGGGACTCAGAAATTCAACGATATAATTGGTATGGTAATAAAGAAAAGTTTGCTTTATTTACAGATGATGATACTTTTCACCTGATAAAACCAGAAAGGCTGTTTGTGTTATGGAACATTCTAAGACAGTTTCAGGTCTTTGGGATACAAAATTAATGATGATAAAACAAAGGCAACTATTTATGGGGACATGATAAAATGAAATACTTGAGCATGGGTTAAAAAGGGTTCTGTTACAGCAGCTAAGAATAGTAGGAAGAAACTAAACAAAAGATAATACAAAAACTGAAACTGGAAGCTCTGTTTTATAGATATGGATAGCAGGATATAAGCAGTGAAAATGTAGTCCCTGTAGTTTTATACTCTCATTAGGCATCTTCCTATCAACCAGTTAACTTATGAGTAGCAGTTAATAAAGAGCTGAATGATTTTATTTGGGAGAGGAAGAGGGCAAGAGTCAAGTGGGATATGTTGATTCTTCCAATAGAAAAAGGTAGTTTGGGATTATTTAATTTGAAGGGGTATTTCAGAGCTACACAGTTAAAGTTCCTATACGTAGCACAAGCAGAAACCTACAATTCAAAGTGGAATAGAGATTGCCTTCTCTATCAAGGACTGATATCTGAGTATAGGCAAGGAGAAAGGAATAGGAGGATCTTAAGTGAAAGATCAGCACTGGCTCCAGTGTGAACTATTTTGAGTTGCTCCCATCTGGAAATGAGAGCATCTTTCATTTTGGAACATGCATTAAGGTGCAAAAGGTGTAAGGTCAGGCCTGTTAAGGATTCACAAGAAATTTATTTGAGGATTTCCAATATTACAAGGTTGTTCAGAATTACATTATTTGAAGGGATACTTTACAACTACATGGGTAACGGTCATATACATAATACAAGCAGAAAATAATTCAAAGTGGAAAGGGGTGGTGATTATGATGATGATAAAGCAGGGGTGGGGAATTCAAGAAATAAGGAGAAAGTGGGATTTTGGATACAGATCCTTGAGAAGAATAACAGCTATACAGAATATAATATATGGAAAGTATTCTAAGAACTAAGCCATCACAAGAATGGAGAAAGGAGATCCTATCAATAGGGATGATTGTAATTAGGGGTGCAAAGAATAGGCAAGAGGGAGCTGGAAGTTACTGGAGAAAACTACAAAGAAACCAAGGTATATTGAGCAAATGACTAGAGATGGAAAGGTAATAGAATGAGAAGAAGCCAAGAAGACATTTGGACTGCAGACTAGAGACTGCCTTTATCAGGAATTGATGTCAGAGTATAGGCAAAGAGAAAGGAATAGGGGAATCCTAAGTGAAAGACCTGCTCTGTTAAGAGTTTTTAGTAGAATGTAGAACAGAAGCTTATGCTAAAGGGTTAATTGGGGTATATAAAAGGTTGCATAACTATATGAATCAGTCAGAGGAGGTTACAAAGGAGTGGAAAGGGAGATTGGATAAGCAATTCACAAAGACAATGGGGTGATGTATGAATGGCTCCCAAATATGCAGCAAAGTCTGGAAGATTTAGGATCTTTGGAAGTGTTTGCATAGATACTTTCATACCCCAAATAATTTTTCCTCAGATTGTAAATGTTGGAGGTGTGATGGGGAAGAAAGAGGTAACTGGGAACATGTTTTTGGGAGTATTATGGGTTGGTAGACGTAAATTCCCTGCAGACTACTGTCACAAATATTGGGTGAGCAAATTGGTGTAACTAAGGGAATTTTTTTTTTTTTTTTAGCTGTGATACATGATCTGAATTGCATAGACATAGTAAAGGTTTGCTGAGTTTAATTCTGCTGGCTAAAAAAATGTAAAAGGAAATGGAAATCAAAGTCTAAACCAACTGTACTAGAAGTAGTGAATATAGTAACAGATTGTCGAAATAAACAAAACCAAGCAGAAACCACAAGAACGCCAGAAAAGTGAAACTGGACAAGTACAGCACGGGCACGGACCGTTTACTTAAGTAAGCGCTTTCAGCCAAGGAGATCCCTCAGCCTTCTTCAGACGGTCCGGTTTCACTTTTTTGGCGTTAATATAGTAACAGATAAAAGAATTGGGATCTTTGCAAAATGGTAGGAATAAATTACATAGAAAAACTGGGAATTGTGGGAACAGTGCATGCAGAATAATTGGAACAAGAATAAAGTTTAAGAGAAGGCATGTGTAATGTTTGATGGATGACTGTGTAGAAGATACGTTATGTATTTTTGCAACTAAAAATGACATTTTTTCGTTTACATAAATTTATGATTGCCTATGTCATAAGTGATAATTCAATAAAGATATTTCTTGTGAAAAACACACATATAGGGTTCCTATTTTATGATCGAAGATGCATTCTTTCGAATGCGTCTTGATTGAACTTGAAAGCACTAAATTGCAAAATTGTGAATTGGTATACAAGTGATTTCTTTCCCTGGGAAATAAATTGCTTGGCTGCCTCTGTTACTTTGCCATTTTTGTCACTGTAGTGTGATCTCAGAGTTGTTGTATTTAAGTAGGGGGTGGGGGGACACAGTCCCCCCTCATCAGGGGTGAACCCCCCCCCCCTCTTTATGCAATGTTTTACATTTTTTTTCTTTTGTGGAACAGCTATTTGTTTCCAAGGGAAAAAAAATCGCTGTTCTAAGTGTTCGGGATTGTAAGCTTTTGCTTACATGGGGTCAATAAATCAGCATTCACTGATTTAATATAGACCCTATATATATATATATATATATATATATATATATATATATATATATATATATAGTTTTTTATATTTTATATTTTTAGGAAATCAGGAATGATGAAATCATTGCAAGTTACATTTGACCCAAACTAGAGAATGGGAAAAATATGTAAACCTTATAAGAAAACTAGCATAAGTAAATTTAGGAATACAGTGGAAATATACCAAGGGCATCCACGAATGTGAAAGATTAAAATATCTGAACTTGTATGATATCTCATATAAATATTTAAGATGATACATTATTCAGGTGTTTAGATCATTTAGAGATGACTGCTTCTTGAAACTGTCAGAGAAGTAGAGAATCATCTGATAACCTACTTGCAAAATTATGAGGGAACTAGAGATGTACAAATTGTTTTTTCAAGAGTGTAGCTGACACCTGGAATAGTCTACCAACTTATAGTCAAGCAGGCACTAGTTTAGACATTTTTAACAACTTGGATACTTTTGAAGGAGATGACTGTTTTGGAATATTGGCAAGTTAGGACATTATTGTCCATTTGTCAAATTGCATTTATTGTATTCAGTGACTGTTATGTTACTGCATTCAGTCTGAAATTACAAATGTTTAATGTTTTAAGTGCACAACATTTTTATACTTATCTGGGACTCCCCTGAAACAAGTGTAGACCCCCCCTGGAGAGGTGTTAGGCCACTGGTTCTCGAATACAGAGGCTATGCCATAGATGCTCAATCTGTGACAGTGGGCCCCCCTCAAATCACACACAAGGCCTTGAGCCTCCCTTAAATATAGGTTCATAGGTGTGTACTAGGCGAATGAGTACTAGGGCCTTTTTAAGCATAGCCATTTATCCCAAATCTCTGACAAGTTCTGGTACCCTTGATAAGTGTAAGCAGGGGCTTGGGAGATCAAACATTTATAAGCAGGAGCATGGAAGATGAACCATTTACAGGCTGTACTTCTGTATTTCGTGTACCAAAAACATATGCTGCACTATGCAAAAGCAGATCGAATCCCCAAGACAGACACAAAGACACTTAAAGTAACCCAGATTTACTTTAGCATGTTATCATTTTGTAATCTATTTTCAAGTGCGCATTCACTATCTATCATTCTTCTGCATTTAGCGTGGTAAAACAGTGCCAAATAGTTGACACTTCAGTACATGACATCTTGAGACTTAGACTTCTGATAAAAGTCCTGACCTTCCCATGTGATAAACGGATATAGATTGAAAATAGCATCACTGGTACATGAGACAAGAGTTCAGTAAGAGAAAGGCATAGGTCCCATTTTAAGAACTGAATATCAACAGTGAAAGTGTCCAGAAAACACATATACAACTGCACAGTGAGGTGTGCAATTTGATAAAGAATGGAATGTGTTTATAGGCTGGAAGCCACATGAGTAGAAGTACTGAGAAGCAATGTCTTGCTTATGCAGTTTGGCAAGTCGTTAGTGACTTGCTGATTCTGGCCTGAAATAATTTCCATTTGCAACTGAACTCTTCCTTAAGACCACATTCAAGCGCTTGAAGTAGTTAAAATCACTCTGTGATCATGCATTATTGTGTTGTGATGTCACTGTGTTGCAGCCTTATTGTATACCATAGAGCCATAATACAATGTCCACAAATCCAGTCCAACTTTGTGGCTCGAGTCACCTGCTCTTAAAATAAATTTCTTTGCTAGTTTCTGTTCTCATTGTATCTGCTCATACTAGTGAGCACTAGCAGATCAAATTGAGAGGCTCCTCCCCTCTCTCTTTTAAAGCTTTTGTGGTATCTTCTCTTGCATATTGTGACCTGCTTAGTGTTACTTTTTCTAAAGATCTAAGTAATGGACAAAACGGAAGGCCAGCTTTTGATTCATCTTTAATGCTAGCCTTTTAGATTAGTACTCCTAAGAGAGCATACAAATTGCCTTATGCTCAAAGGTTATGAACTTCTAGTCGGAAGTAATAAATCTGTCAGAGTTGTAAATACCTAATTAGTGTAGAGCAGTGGTGCACAGCATCTGGCCCCGGGGCCAAATCTGGCCCATGACTCAACATCATCCGGCCCCCAGAGAGTAACCAAAAATTTAAAAAAAAAGTGAAAAAATGCTGTGCCTTAACTCTAGTCATGCAAACTTTCCAGCATGTGCTTACTTACCTAATTGACTACACTTGCACACACCTCTACTTTTAGCTGCGGAAGTAACTATTCTTTGTTTATAACTTGTAGTCTGTAAACAGTAGTAACTTTCTGCAAGAGTTTGTAATAAGTCATGGCTGCAAGCCAGAATAAAGTTAAATACAACGTTTATGTAGAAAACAGGAAATTTCGTGACTGCTGTCTTAAGTAAAAATGCCAGTCACCTGTACCTATTGTTAACTCATAACGACATAGTGTTTTGAGGTGACCTGCAGATGCATTACAAATCTGTGTAGTGGCACTCCCCACAAAAAGGTTGTGCACCACTGGTGTAGAGGCTTCCCTCTTCCCTGTAAGCTTCATACACCACCACCACAATCCTTCTCTAACCACACCAAAAAGATATTTTCTCTGCAAAAATCAGGCCACCCATCCAACTCGTGCATACTTCCTATAGAGTCATGCAGAGCAAAAATACTCCAAATCCATTACTTAGATCCACAGCAGCAATGCAAATGTTTGTGATAAGTCATTATCGAGCATACTGACTCCTTAGTCACAAGGGTG
This sequence comes from Protopterus annectens, assembly GCF_019279795.1. Classification (NCBI taxonomy): domain Eukaryota; kingdom Metazoa; phylum Chordata; order Ceratodontiformes; family Protopteridae; genus Protopterus; species Protopterus annectens. The sequence goes on along the minus strand of NC_056737.1, from coordinate 1,924,235,123 downwards.
GACAAGAAGGCTGCATTGAATTGTCTTTCAGGCACCAGGATCTCTGATGTTACAAGAATCCTAAGGGCTCTTAACTTTTTATAATACGACTATGATATGGCAGTGGTGCATGTGAGCGTGAACCACTTAAGATGTAGAATTCTGAGGGATATGCAGAGGGAGATATCGATAGTTTCCATACATGTTACAAATGCAGGTAAGACAATAGTCCCAAGTGAAATCTTTTTCAAATCAAAACTGCCTAGATACAAAGAAAAGATAATTAGTTTTAATAATAAGCAAAAATTAGCTTGTGTCATTACAGGGGAATCGTATACATGTCTGCTTGCACAGCAGTCCAGCTTCCATCACTAAATGGTCTGCACCTCTTATTTCGAGGTCTTCACGTACTAGTTAAGGACTTTGCAGGGGCCTAGTGCCGTTATTGGGCAGAGTTCAGTTGATGGACATTTCAAAGTAACATATCGGTCCGGAAATTGTATCCCATTAAGGGGGCTCCCCAGAATTCCAGAAATCTAAACAGTAAATTGTCTGATCTTGAGGCACTCCCCATTTGGGAAAACACCCATGTCTGCATAGTTACTGAAACTTTGTTTAAATGTAGAGTGAACATTCCCTCTGTGCCAGGGTATTGTACTTTACATGCCTTTAGGCCCAATGACAACTGTGGTAGTCTTCATATTTCTTAAGGAACATCTCTAGATACTCTCAAACTGAGCTATAGATCAATCTAGATAGGATTAATTATCTAGTAATAGATTGTCCCATGGTCTGATATTTCCCAGTGTTGTAAATGATCTCTGTATTAGCAAATTATTCCTTAGCTTGTGTGAATTTATCTACCCTTCAGTAAACTGGGACCTCGTTATCTGCAATGTAGGATATGTTGAAAAATTCCTAGACTTGATGACTGTTCCTTAAACAGCTGGTAAATTTACTAGAGATCACAGTATTTTGGACCAAAATCTTACAAATATGGCCACCTCTTAGACTATGTTTGATATGTCCTTTCCTATTGAGGTCTGACCAGAATGTTCTGACCACCTCCTTTAATTCCCAAAAGCTCATACAGCAAACCCCCCTGAATTTATGAACTTCAAACATAGCAACCTCAACCTTCAGAGTAACAAAATATCAAAATTCACTAATGACTGCACTGGCCCTGATCTTAATACATCAACAAGCTTCACTAAGGAATTCTACACCCATATAGAAAAAATGCATAGAGCTAGCAGTCCCTACCAGAGCCAAGAATCATGGGACACCAAAATCCTCCAGAATTAACTTTCACTAGTAAAGTCTTCGTGTACTAAAAATGGGCTCAAAATAAATGCTCAGTATCATCAGTTTTGGTAGGCTACCCCTCATGACATCATACTGTCTAGAAAAATACCTGTAGAAACAAAAATATAGCTATGAACCTACATACTCATTTGATAGCTGCTAGTCTTTTGGCCTTCATATGAGAATGGTTGTGAGAAAATCCTTTTGTTTACCCCAGTTAATTGCCAAAGAAAGTATCGTCATGATCTAAAAAGGTAGTCTACTCCCTTTTACTCAGCATAGATCAGGCCAGTCATCAAGTACAGTGCCCAGTTTAGGATGTATCTTGTTAAACATTTCAAAGATTTAGAAAGACCCAAATGTGCTTAACCAAAATAATGACAGGCCTAAATTCCCCTAAGTTACCATGAATAGCTGGATGCTGTCTGTATCTCTTAATGCTCTATTTGAGACTTGATTGCCGTGGAACTCCTGTTTCTTTGCAAGTCCAGTATCTCCACCAGTACTAGAATTGGGAACCATATTCTTCACCAGAAAATAAAATGCAGAGAGAGAGGTTTATAACCCAGTGCTTCCCAAACTTCTGCAATAAACTTCCTCTAAATGATAAGCAGTGTGACTCACTATCTTCTTTTAAACTTAAACTAGTTGACTAGATGGGTATCCACTAATTTACTCCAGGATTAACCAGTATGACTGTCCTGGAGAAAGGAGATGCAGCCTAAGGGAGGATGCTGCTAATGTGAGAATGGTTGAGACTTTGTGGCTTTGGAATGTCTATGATTTGGAATGCCTGAGAGTGAAAATAAGATAGAAAGCAAATACAATGAATATGATGTGGAGTGGTTATATATTTTCTCTCTTTCAGAGCAACCATTTTTATATGAAGCCAAGAGTTACAGACCACCAGTTTGGAATCAAGCATTATGCTGGAGAAGTAAGTTTATGTACAAATCATATGTCTTTGGAATTGAATGATAAAATTAAATCCATGACAAGTCGAGTAAAGTGCCTTGAGAATCTGAAAAGATAAATGGGGTTAATGCAGAGATTTTGTTTGTATGAAATATTTCTAATGAACATTCTAAGAATGATGTCCACCACTCACTTGGAGACGAGACATGTATGGTGGCTAGTTAATGTAGAATAAGAAAGTAATTTAAACAAGAACTCTGTAGCAGTCAGTACCATTTGTAGTTAAATCAGATTGTTGTATATAAGTCTGCATAAAAATGGATCATTAAGGTACTCGTGTGTGAGTGGTGCCTGTTGAAGTAATATGGTGAGGGGTAGCATTACTCATTTTTGTCCCAGCTTGGTTGGATAGTTGAGTGATTTCCACCCAGCCTCACGTCTTGGAGGAGTAAAACATCATTGCCATTGAACCCAGAGCTCCATTCCTATTATGTTGTACATTTTTGGCTATAGAGGGTAAGGTTCAAGGTGCATAAATAAATTTAACAAAGGGTGGTGATTTGCTGAATGTAAAAATATAAGGAGCAGTAGAAGTGGCCAGGTAATTCAGAAGACAGATGAGCAATGCATTTGACAGTGTTTCTCATGCTAAAAAGAGGGAATAAGAAGCGGGTTTTATTCAACATTACGTAACAGATTTGTTTAAATGTTATTTCGTTATTTTAAAATGAACAAGATTAGTCATGTTTGCCAGACAAAATTATCTGCAAGTCATCCAACTGGAAACTAGTTTGTGTAGCTGGGCTTCAGAAGTTTTGGGTAGGTCTGGTTTTTAATTCCAGAATCAAAGTGAGTGGGTCTATAAAAAAAAAATAAATAAATTCGATTGTGTTACGGATCCTTCAGATTTCAAATTCAGCACATTTAGTTGAAATGCTGCCAGGTTAGTCTTTGTTAAACTACACCAAACCTTTCACTTAGAGGAAATATTTGCCATAGTAGAAGTCTGTTAATGAAATAGGCATCTTTTAATACGATAAGGCTATCCCCTGTGTTAGTCTTTCATACATAAAAGCATGGAAAGTGCTATTAAAAGATGATTTGTGTTTCAGAGCTATAGTATGTTTGTATCTACACACCCTTCTCCTTGTTTTTCATTATCTGCCTCCATGTATTACAATTTCTATTTAACATTGTCATGATTTTGTAATGTACTGCCACCTTTGATAGAATATTTCATGATGCAGTCACGTTCCCCCGGAAGGTACTTTTTTATTGAACTGGCTGATAGAATATTTCATGATGCAGTCACTTTCTCTAGGAATTCACTTCATGATGCAGTCACTTTCTCCAGGAAGGCATTTTTTTTTAATTGGCTTCCTTCAGCTGTTTGGGTGTTCCCTTTCTTCCATTTTAATCATTTCTCTCCAGTCAGCCTATAATCCTTCCTTATGTCTGTGTCCAGAGTATATTCTCCTTTTCTATTCTGTTCTTTCTCTCCTTTAAGCCACATCTTTCAATGCTCAGTATGCATTTGCCTCAGGTTTCTGTCCTTTGTTGGAGCATGTTGGTGACTGTCGTGTACTTGTCACACCATTTGTAATCTGTCTCTTGTTAAAAGTGCAGCCTGAAAAAACAAATAAAGGACTCCAAATATCAGCCTTAATGAAACATGGTTGAATCTGTTGAATAAATATCTTTTGAACTGTATCCCAGTATCTTAAGTTGTCTTGCAGTACTGGAAAAGTGGTTCATCCTCATAGTAACAGTCACTCAAGTTTAACTTGCATTTTTTTGTTTGTTAATAAGGGTAAATGAGTTGACCTACATGATCATTCTTTCAACTATGACCTACGGCAGTTGCACAGATCACATGCCTTAATCACACTCAAAAAGCTGTACATAAAATGAGAGTCAAACTAGGTCATTTTTTTCTCAGGAGGGTGGCGTATTTTACTGGGTGCTCTGATTTCCACCCTCACTGGTAAACATTCTGTTTGGTGATTTTGATCCTGTAAATTACTGGAAGGGATGTGTCTGTGTGTATCCTACCAGTGAAACAGGATCTTTTTGAAGACTGTCCCACTGCCTTGCTGGGATATGCTTCAGCTCCCCATCAACCCTGAAACAGTGTGTAACAGATGTATGAATTCTACATTTTAGTGGTGTGTAATGAAATAAAAATTGTAGAATTTTAATGAATAGCCACAACTGCATAATATATATATATGGTTGTAGTGCATTTTGTCAAGTAGCTTATTGCATGTGTGTGAAAAAATCCATGGTAGAGGCTGAGGTGATAGCGGACTACAACTGACAATCCCACACAATCTGTTCAGAAATCTAAACTACATTTACAACTAAGTAAGCTAACTGCCATCATTCAAACTTGTGGTGGTGACTACTTAAATCTATCTTTACTGGGCAAGGAAAGAGCCCCTTGTGCAAATAATTTTCAGATTGTTGGTTTCTTCCATGGAATTAAGCTGTTCTGGTGGTCTTAAAATTTACAAAACTTTGGTAGAATAAGCATTTGTAATGGAGCTTCAGAGCTCTTGGGCGATGGTGCCTCTCATACTTCATAGATAGTTTTTTCTCTGTTTATTACAACCTTATGCTTTAATGACAGGTTGTAATTATCAATGCAGGACAGACAAGAGAGGATGAACTCCTCTTCTTTCCCTGCAGCAAAAATTCTTTATTGCTAATAGGAAAGGTAAAAACATTATATTCCTCCCTTTTTATTTTTGGATGGTAACATTATTTTTATGGCTCCTTCTAGTACCACCTGCGTCAAAGGTGGGATATAGAACCACTCTGCTTGCCTACTTAACTCCCATTTCTATCCACCCCCAATTAATCTAGACTGAGTCCTATGTGCCCATCCCGATTTCATATTCAGCCAGTCCATAGCAATAGACATCCTCACTCTTCTAATTCAATTACAACTATAGTCAAAGCAACTGATAATCTCTAAGCTTCTCTCCACTACTTTCTAAGACCCTCTTGCTCAGTAGCTAAAAATTTCTATCCCCCAATACATCTTAATACTTCCCAGTCAAACTCTTAAGTGAAAACAGAATTTTTACATCACCCTCTTACAATCTGCCAACAATCAAATAACCTTTTCAGTTCTTTAAACCACTGTGATGATCTACCAGATGATATACATTTTTCTCCTGTCTCTAATAGCGCAGATTGCTAACTGTCCCCAATAATTGCCTAACTTGCATGTACCTGTATCTGTAACACATTCCATGAGATCCACACTTTGATAAATTAAAAACTCCCATTGCATCCTTGTGATCACCAAAACTTGTTTAAAGAAAGAAATCACCAATAGTGAAATATTACCACCAGGGTATAATATAATTAGATTAGATAGAATTCCTAAAAAGCAGGCATAATAGCAATTATCTATAAAATTCCTCTGACCTCTCAGTTCACCAATATCCTATTCCCCAATGCTGATATTTTAGAAATATCCCTTACGCTATATGTATATAAAATAATTGTCATAAATGGAATGTATATGCCAGCTAACATCATCTCTGTCATAGAGTATACACCATGTTTACAGGAAACCATTTTCCAGGCAAAGTGAACATAGACTGGCTCACCACAAAGTGCAACAACTCAAAGAACACCATACAAATGTATGACTTTTCACAACTCAATACCCCAATAAGATGAAGCAAACTAGAGAATCAGCTGGTTGATTGGTTCCTCATGTCTTTGCCTGATAAATACTATTCTCAGTGATTTGCCAAATGCTGTAAGTGACCACCTAATTAATTAGCCATCAGACATAAATGTTATTAAAACATGAGCGCCAAATTTGTTAGAAAGCAGTCAACTTTTAAATCAGAAGCTTTGATAAGAAACCTAGAAAATTACGATTGGAATATACTTAAAAAAATTCTACTCCTGGATGACATCGTACTTGAGTTGAACTAGCCCTTGTCAGAACAAAGAGAATCCATGCTAAACCATTGGCCATTGCCTCTCTACCAACACCAAACAACTTGTCAGACACGGGGGCAAAATTTGGAAAAGTATGGCAAAAAGAATCTGTCCATTTAACAAAAACATGGGCAACTGAAAGTAAAACAGACTAAATAAAACATGGACTGATGAGACAACCTTCTACAACCAACAAAGTATCAAAACTGTAATCCCTAAACTATTCTGTGCCTAAATAAATAACCTACTAAATCCAAGCAAGTCAATACAGCCCATTCCGTCCATTCCAAATAACATAGCAACGCAGTTTAACTCACACTTTATCCATACTGTTGTATTTCTTCTCAAATATAAAACCCAACCACAACTTTCTGTCCCTTAGCGAAATACCTAAAACAAATCGCACCTTCCCCTTCACATCAGGTCTGCAGTCTTACAAAAATATCTCCAGAAACTAAAACCCACCACATTGGCTCAAAGTAACCTGCTCCCAAAATGTTTTACAATACTGGCGAACAAACTTGCATATCCTGTTTTGGCCCTAATAATTAATTCAACACTGTGCACCAAAACTGTGGAAAAAAAATCCTACGTCATTCCCCTAAATAAGGTTAGCCCACCCTTCCACTGGTCTAAGGGCCAAATAGCAATGTTCATCATACTGACCACAGCTGCAGCAGCCTTGGCTATATGAATTATTTACTGCATGTAGGATAACACAACCAGATAGCTCCCAAAGCTTCAGGGCACCTTCCATGCATCCAAAACATCAGTCAGCTTGAGCTGAGCTGACTAAAAAGACAGGTTTGGGCACCAAGCCCATCAAGAGATATCCTGCTGCTGAAGAGTACTCTCCACTGAGACTTTCAAGGATCAGTGGTCGGCTTGAGCAGTTACTTTGCTGGGCAGATAAATTCCTTTTGGTGGGAACCTTCCATTAAAAAAAAAACACTTTCCTGTGCAGAAAAGTTTTATTTTAAAGCTAGGAATTTGTGTTTTAATGGACTGTCTTGAGACTGTATTGTACTTGTTAATAAGAACACTTTTCCCTGTCAATTTAAAAGTTGTTTAAAGTAAATGACAGCCATTTTTTCTGTGGAGAAATTCAGCTTGTTTACTTTGGGGGGCTGGCAAATTGTTTTAAAGTGGTTTTTACTGTGTTTTATTTGAAAAAAATATTTTTAATGACTTTAGTTTTACCAGCTTTTGCTGCTTGTTTTCCTTGAGAAAGAGGCACCATTTTCAGCTTGACCATGATAGAGCAAGCTGTCGCACTATTAGTCCTTATTCAGTCACAAAAGAAAAAGTTAAGCAGACAGCCTTTGGCCACCACAGCAGGCTAGCAATTTGCTTCATCTACAGATGTTTGACTCTGCTGTAGCCATTTGTTGTACCTCAGGCCACTCGTCTTTTACCCCAGACCCCTGTGGTGTAGCACCTAAAGCCACCATGGACTAGGGGTTAGCCATGTCCTCAGCAACTGTTGGGATTCCCTCAGTAGGCAAAGGGAGAGTCGCTCTTAACCGTTCTGGGAGAAGGAACAGGAAAGGCTCCCTCTTTTGTCAAAATATTGTACCTGTCCTTGAGGAAGCTGCTGCTGACATTAATAAAACTGTTGGCCCTATTTTCCTGTCAAAAAGAAATTGAAAACTAAATGTGTATCTACTTCTCCTCCTCAAATTTCCTTAGACAGGAGTACTTTACTGGGTTTGGCTTAGAGTTTTAATTCAGGCTATTGATCATCCTTATAAAGTAGGTAAAAAGGGGAATACCTCTTTCTGAAGATATTCAAGATTATGAATCTGGCTAGGATGATGAAGGGTGAGATATAAGGTGTTTTCTTATTTTTCTGATTCATACGTGGAGGAAAGATGAATTTCTCTCTCTTGGAGAATATTTACAGAATTTGCCAATGTTTTCAGCGAGTGAACACTGTTTTTTCAGTCCCTCAGAAAATATGAGCTGTTACAGAAGGAATTATCAGAACCTTCATCCATTCCTCCAGTTCTTTCAGCTCTGTAAGATATTTCAGTGCCTGCAATTTTCCTGCTGCCACTAAACAGACAGAAGATACAAAGTTCCTTGAGTTTATGCACTCTTCCTAAACATGATTCAGGAGCTATAGCTTCAATTAATCCCACTGCAGCTTAACATTGGGTTAATTCCAGTGCTACTCTTTCTGACAAGGATGGGAAGATTATTAAGTACGAGGAAAAAGTGTATACTTCTGCAACTTTGATTTTCAGACTTTTGAGTTGTGGGACTTGTATGTTAGTCTGTTCTGATTTGTTTCCCCAAAACAAATATTCGTCATACTTACACAGTCTGCTTTAAATTGGTTTCTTCCCTTGTATAGGTCTCTACTTATTGTTGACAGTGTGTGTATGACTTAGTTGATGCTTCCAAGGTTATGGCCACTACTACCATTTTGAGGTTTGCCTGGCTGCATTCTCAGAATCTTCCAGATGTGAAAAAATTATTTTAAATTCTCTATTGGATAGAGAATGTATGAGAACAGAAAATGGACCCTAACCACTTATTTTCTGCTGTTTGAAGTGATTACATTGCACTAAAGTTACTTGAAATACATGTTCATGTATTTTTGCAGTATTTCTGTTTATTTTTTTCTGTTAATTAGACTTTAGCTTTTTAAAATAATGTCTGCTCCTTTTTTGCTTGTGGGTAATTATGGGTGAAAGATGACAGCATGAGCACATGACCTCCTTATGTTATTGCATTGATAGCCTGGGTTTTCAGGCTAGATCATTCTTGGCTATTGTCCATGCCTTAGTCTAATATGCTTTATCACCAAGCCATAAGTCTTAGTTCTTTTTAAAACTCACAAAGCTGTTTTTTTCTGCATAGGTAGTGAATTTCATTTTCTCCCAGTTCTAACATGAAAAAGGTTTCTGACTAATCTTGTTCACAATTCTTCCAGGTTAACCATAATCCAATTATTCCGGGTCTATATTATAAGAACGAAGTTTCACAACTTCAAGCACCATATGGACAACACTATATGAGAGAAGTTGTGAAACATTGAAATGAAAATAAAAATGTAAAAATTAAAGAATAACCTACCTGATCGCTCTGAGCAGGGGAGCAAGCCCCCCTGCACCCCCCACTTAAATATACCAATTCCGAGATTGCACTACGTTGAGGTAAAGGGAAGAATTCCCTACGGCGATCTCCGTTCATACTTGCAAGGTTTTAAATATTCAACCATTTGGTGTCGCCTGTACGGTGTTCAAATATTTAAATCCTCGCTCTTATAATATAGACCCGATTCCTAATATTTCTCCCATAGTTAGAAATTGTTCCTAAAGTACTTTTTTTCATTGTCCGTGCATTTAAACACCCAAATCAGATCTCCTTTTACTTGCCTGTAGTACATTAAGAACAGATAAAACTGTTTGTTTTAATCTTTCTTGATAACACATTCCCTAAACATTTAATTTTCTTTGTTAAAAAAAAATGAATCTTTTCCAGTTTGCTAATTTCAGGACAAGAGTGTACACACATTCCAGTGCCATAATGTTGCCCTAATGGATTTATAAATTGTAATCATAATTCTCTATTTTCTAGAATACATTATAGTAAGTATGGAAGATTATAATTAGGCCACTGATCATAACCCAATTTATTATGTAAAGAAATTCACCTCTCATTAAGCTCGAGAGGTGGATCTTGAAATCCATATCGTGAAAAAGACTAGAAAAAGTCAAGTGCTACTACTGATGGCTCAAAAAAAAATTTCGTTAGTTACACCACTTTGCTCACACAATATCTGACAGAGCAGTCTGCACAGAGTCTTTAAAGTCTGCCAGCTTGTTACACTCTGAGAAAATATGCTCCCAGTTACCTCTTTCTCCCCAATCACGCTTCCAACATTTGCTGTCTACCTAAGGAAAAATTCTTTGGAGTCTACTTGGGGTATAAACATACCTATGTAAACACTTCCAAGCAAAGATCCTAAATCTTCTAGACTCTGTTGCATATTTGAGGCATACATATATCCCTCCTTGTTTCTTTCTGGATTGCCTATGCACTCTCTCCTCCCAGTCCTTCCTAACCTCCTCTAATTCTTGTAGTTATTGTGCAGTATTTTGTATGCTCTACTAAACATTCCTTTAACAGCAGCTTCTGTTCCAGTGTCTATTAAAAACTCTACTAGTGCTTTTCTTTCACTTGGGATTCCCCTATTTCTTTATCTTTGTCTATACTGTGATATCAGCCTTTGATAGGGAAGGCAATCTTTGTCCTACAGTCCAAATAAATTCCTGGCCTCTTCCCATTCTATTACTTTCCCCTCTCTAATTATTTGCTCATAATACCTTCGTTCTTGTCCCAGTTTTCTCTAATAAATTCCAACCCCCTCTTGTTAGTTGCTTATGCCTAATTGCAGTCATTCCTATCAGCAGAATCTCCTTTCTCAGTCATATGGTGGCTTAGTTCTTAGAATACTTTCTGCTACTTTATGAATATAATATTCTGCAGAATTATGGTTATTCTCCTTGAGGATCTGCATCCAAAATCCCAATCTGTTTCTTGAGCTCCCCTTATGTTTCATCATCATCCTTTTCCACTTTGAATTATAGGATGTTCTTCATCTCACATTGCTGCAGTCCTTACACTTGGGTAGTCCGCTGTCCTCGGTTGGCCCGAATATCAAAGTATTAGGCTGACGTCGGTCAAGGCGCTTAAGACTGACATCAGAACGTCAGTGTACAAATGCGCATGACCGACGTCATATCCTCAGTCTTTTTTGCCGCATGGTCCGATGCAGAAGCAGCGTTGCAAGTGCCGTTCGGCGTTCTGAAATTTTTCGAATTCGGAATTTCAGACCGAGTCAAAGTTGGCTAAGTACCCGCTAGAATATTTTAGTTTTTTCTTGCCTCAGTGGTTTACCGGATGTCAGAAAAAGTGAATAACTGTATTTCTTGTGGGAAGCAGATACCGCATAGAGATTATCATACTTTGTGTATTCCTTGTTTGGGGCCTGAGCACGACGTTGTTGGTGTCGCTTTTGTGCTAAGTTCAATAAGCGCACTATTAAGCGAAGGTTAGATTGTGCCAGGTTGGTCTTCGGGAAGCGGTGCAATTATAATATGCCGTCGGATGCTCCGGCGCCTTCTTCAAGAAGCGCAAAGACAAAGCAGCTAAACCCAGGCAAGAAGAGTCGTCCGCACGGACGCCGGTTCTTTAGAGGCCAGTGGAACCGGTGGTTCCGGAGGCTTCTCTGGAGTCCCAGGGGAGACTTTGATATTGCAGGATGTGGCCTCTCAGGAGGCAGGTCAGGCTGAAGGGGCTTCTCAGGTTACTGTACTCCCCTCCCTTCCTAGGGTGGTTAGGCCCTCTCCTTCTGTTTCCAAGGCTTCTCCCAGAGGCAGGCCAGGTTTAGCTTCTGTTGGTGTCACTCCTAGTTCTACAGGATCTGTGCCCAAGAAGCACATGCTTAAAATGGCAGAAGATTTAATTACTTTGATTAGAGGTTCTTTGCCCCCTCCTGATAAGAGGCCTAGGGTGGAACCAGAGTTGGGGAGTTTTGAGCAGGCTTCGGATGTTTCAGAGTCTTCGGCTGAAGACTTGCAGGAGTACTCTCCTTATTCTGATTCTGATGCAGATGATTCGACTCCTTCTGCTTCTCCTCCAGAGGATTTTTCTTTTCAGAGACTCTTCATTCCATGAGGGAACATTTTAAGTGGGAAGGTCAGGACTTCTCTGATTCCAGGAAAAGGCTTAGGGAATTTTTGCTTTTACCCCAGCATAGGCCTTTGGCTATACCACCTGTTCTGGATGTTGTGGAGGATGTGTTTGCAGAGGCTTCACTTAATCCTGATTCTTTGCCTCCTGCTCCTGTTAAACCGGATAGGTATTACAGGGTGCCTGAGGCTCATAAATATCTTTATAAGAGTCCTAGGGTGGACCCAGAAACTGTTAGTCAGGGACCTAAGGGTGTCAAGGCCTCTGTTGTAAAAATCCGGTTCCTCCAGATAAAGAGGCCAGAGCTTTGGATAGATGGGGAAAGAAAGTCTATACTTCTTCCACCTTAGCTATGAGGGCTTTGAATTGCCAGTTTCACATGTTGAAATATCAAAACTATCTTCTTTCTCAATTGAAGTCTAAGGTAGATGCTCTGGCGGAAGGCATTGAGTGTAAAGAATTACAAGATTTGGTGCATCTCTCGAACAGGTGGGTAAGCATTCTTTACAATGTGGTTTTGATGCTGTACAGGCCTCATCTAGGGTGGCTGCCACTGGTTCAGTTCTTCGCAGGCACGCCTGGCTGAGGGATCAGAATTTATCTGACCATGTTAAGACAAAGATTTTGGATGCTCCTTTACAGTCTGATGTGTTGTTTGGTTCACCTGTGGAGTCAGTCTTGAAGAAAATGGAGGACAAGGCTAAGTCTATGCAGGCTGTTAAAGATTTTTTGCAAGTTCAGCCTCCGAAGTTTAGTAGGAATTGGCCTGCTAAGGGGTGGACGTATCCTTCTTATGATTCTCAGTCTAGGGGTAGATCTAGACGTGGTAGGGGCAGAGCTCAGAGTTCTTTCAGACCTAGAACGGGGAGTTCACCTGCACAGTCTTCGGGTGAGGGCAGGGGCCAGTCCTTTCGTAAACAGGCCCAATGACCTACCTTTTCAGCTGCCAGATCCTTCTCGCCTGGCAGCACCTTTGGGAGGAAGGTTGGCACTCTTCAAGGAAAATTGGAGTTTGATTACTCAAGACAGATGGGTATTGGATATCATACACCAAGGTTACAAGTTTTATTTCCATACCTTGCCTCCTTTCAAAGGCATGCCAGACGTTCCTCCTCAGCAAAGACTAGAGGCTCACAAACAAATTTCTCTGCTACTTCAAATAGGGGCCATACAACCGGTCCCTCTACCAGAAGTGGGCCTAGGATTTTATTCTCGCCTGTTCCTAGTACCAAAGAAGGGGAACACGTGGAGACCAATTTTGGATTTATCTATCCTCAACACATATCTGGACATTCCCAAGTTCAAAATGTTGACGTTACAACAGCTTTTGCCTCTGCTGGGCAAAGATCACTGGATGGTGACTCTGGATCTCAAGGAGGCTTACCTTCATGTTCCTATCAGGCTCAGTTGCAGGAAGTATCTGCGTTTGGCTGGGACTTTTCATTATCAGTTCTCTGCATTGCCCTTTGGCTTATCTACTGCGCCCAGAGCGTTCACGAAAGTTCTGGCTCCAGTGATAGCTTTCTTCAGGCTAAGAGGAATACAGATCTATCCTTATTTGGACGATTGCCTGATTCTGGCCCAAGAAAGGACGAACTTCTTCATCATTTACAGTATGTGATAGCAGTGCTAAGATGCCTGGGGTATTCTGTGAACGAAATAAAGTCCAGTCTAGTACTCTCTCAGGACATGTGCTTTCTGGGTGTGAGACTGAATACAGCGTCCCAGATGGCCTTTTTGACCCCGGACAAACAAAAGAATCTTTCTCTTTACTTCCATCAGTTGTCTCATCAGTCCAGGCTGACTGCAAGGACAGTCCTTCAAGCCTTGGGGTTCATGGCATCTTGTATTCTGGTGCTTCCCAATGCCAAACTGCATATGAGGAAGCTACAATGGTATCTCAAAAATGTATGGACACAGCACTGCCAAGATATGGACACTGTCATTCAAATAATACCTTGCATTCAAAAGGAGTTTTTGTGGTGGGCTCAGGAATGTCACCTAAACAAGGGACTCTCTGTGACCCGACCAGAGGCGAGTCAGATTCTAACGACAGATGCCTCAGACAAAGCTTGGGGAGCTCATCTAAATGGAAAGTGGATACAAGACACGTGGCCTGCCAGACTTCAACATCTACATATCAACTTGAAGGAGATGTTAGCAGTCCAATTTGCATTAATAGCTTTCAAGGATTTACTTCTTCCAGGGCAGGTGTTGGTTCTAACAGACAACACAACTGTCATGTGGTAAATCAACAAGCAAGGGGGAACGCATTCTTATCCTCTATGCAGACAAGCAATGATTTTGTGGGAGACTGCTCTCAGTTTACAGCTGAATCTTCAGGCAAGGTTTCTGCCAGGAGCACAGAACTCCTTAGCAGATGTGTTGAGCAGACAAATTATGGATCCCCACGAGTGGAAATTGGATCCTCATGTATTTCAGAAACTGACAGTGTTATGGGGAACTCCAGACATAGATCTGTTCGCTTCTCCACTAAACTACCAGCTGCCAAAGTTTTGCACAAAAAGGTTTCATCCCACAGCTTGGAAAGTGGATGCTCTTTCATTCAAGTGGAGCAATCTTCATGTGTATGCCTTTCCACCTCTGCCTCTCCTCCCAAAGGTACTCCTGAAGGTCAGACAGGACAAGCCAAAGATGATTTTAATAGCTCCAGATTGGCCTCGACAGCACTGGTACCCATTACTGAGAAGTCTGGTATGGGAGCCTCCATGGCCTTTGCCTTCGATTCCACACCTGCTGTCTCAGGAGAACAGTCATTTACTCAATGTCAAACTTCACTCTCTACATCTAACAGCCTGGCATATTCTGTTTTAAACCCTAGAGGGTCTCAGCTTCCACAGCAAGTTTTGAATGTTATTTTGGAGGCCAGAAGGCCTAGTACAAGGAAAGTGTACGCAGATAAATGGAAGAGATTTTTATTTTGGAGTACAGCAAAGGAATTTGATGTTTCTAAGCCTAATTTAAGTGTGGCTCTTCAATATCTTACTGAGTTACTGGGCAAGGGTTTGTCCTTCTCTTCTATTAAGGTTCATGCTGCAGCAATTTCTGCTCACTATGACTGTGACCCACCATTGTTTTCTCATCCTTTGTTTAAGCAATTCCTTAGAGGGGCAAAGAATATAAGACCCCCAAGAGCTCCTACTCCTACTTGGGATCTCAATTTTGTGTTGGAGAAACTCACTCTACAACCTTTTGAGCCTGCAGCTACTGCCGAGTTGAAATATTTGTCATGGAAGACTGCTTTTTTGTTGGCCATTACCTCTGCGAGAAGGGTTTCTGAATTACAGGCCCTTATGGCGGTTGAGCCTTTCTTGATTTTCCATAAGGACAGAGTATCTTTGCACTAATCCTTCCTTTATGCCTAAAGTGGTTTCTAGTGTGGCTTTAAACCAAACTATTCATTTGCCTACTTTTTATGCAAACCCCCAAAATAAAGGGGAAAAGATTTTGCACACTTTGGATTTACACAGGCAGTTGCGATATTATTTGAGCAGAACTAAAGGGTTCAGGCAGTCTCAGCAGTTATTTGTTTCATTTGCTTTGGGTTCTCAGGGCAAGCCTGTGTCAAAACAAACTATTTCTAAGTGGATTGGGTTTTGTATTGCTTTCTGTTATTCCCATCATGGTAAGGTGATTCCTGCTGGGATTAGGCCTCATTCCACTAGGGCTACTGCCACTTCTACAGCTTTTTAAGGGGTGGCAACTAAAGATATTTTGGAGGCAGCTACTTGGAGTTCAGTGCATACTTTCTCTAAGCATTACCACCTTCCACTTTACTCTAAATCTAGGGCTGGTTTTGCCACTGCAATTTTACAGGGCATTTTGGCAGCTCCTAATGCTTTATAGTTTTGCCATCCTCCCTTACCTCTGCTTTGGGATTCTACCCAAGTGTAAGGACTGCAGCAATGTGAGATGAAGAACATAGTACAGTTTTGTACCTACCATAAATGTAGATGTTCAAGATCCACATTGCTGCAGTCCAATTTACCCTCCCTCCTTCCCCTCTGTAGTTAGAGGCGGTTGTGTGGTTTGGGTTGTGAATATTGTGGATATTGTATATATTGTACATATGATTAGTGCAAGGGTGGTTGGTTGTTTTTTGCTGTCTTTTGGTTTTGACCTTTCTTTTTAGGGTCTTCTGACATCTGGGGCAAGAAAAGACTGAGGATATGACGTCGGTCATGCGCATTTGTACACTGACGTTCTGATGTCAGTCTTAAGCGCCTTGACCGACGTCAGCCTAATACTTTGATATTCGGGCCGACCGAGGACAGCGGACTACCCAAGTGTAAGGACTGCAGCAATGTGGATCTTCGAACATCTACATTTATGGTAGGTACAAAACTGTACTTTTCTGCTTGTGCTATGTATAAGAGCCTTAACTGTGTAACTCTGAAATACCCATTCAAATTAGATAATCCCAAACTGCCTTGGTCAGTTGGAAGAATCAGTTTATCCCACTTGACTCTTGCCATCTTCCCCTCTTAGATAAAATCCTTCAGCTCTTTATTAATTGCTATACACAACTTCTCCTCTGGTTGATAAAAATATGCCTGACCAATGTATAAAACTAAAGGGACCTAAAAACATTTTAACTGCTTGTATCTTGCTATCCATATCCATATAGCAGATTTTGTCATGTCCCTATAAATATGGATATTGTTAAACCAACTTGTGTGGGGTACATAATTTACAGCTATTGCCTTTGTTTTAGCTTTATTAATTTTGTATCTAAAAAGATTTGAAATTGCCTCAATGTTCCACAACACTGACATGTCCTTTTCTGGTTTTATCTGGTATAAAACGTCATCTGCAAATACAACTAGTTTTTCTTGACTACCATACCAATTATATCCTTGAATTTCTGAGTTTCTTATTTTCTTTGCTAGTGGTTCTAAATGTATTGCAAATGGCAAAAGGGAAAGATGACAACCCTTCATGTTTCCTCTGCTCAAACAAAAATTATCAGAGAGGAACCCACCCACCTTAATTTTTGCCTTCGATCCCTCATATATATTCTCCTAATCAAGCTCATTTTATCAAGGAATGCAAATGCTTCCATTGCCCTGCTCATAAACTCACACCTTACTTTGTCAGATGCTTTCTCTGCATCAAGATCCACCACCAACAGTGGTATTATCTTACATTCAGCTTCCCCCTGGATCATCAGTGTTTTGTTAATGTCAGATATTTGCCTCCCGTCCACAGAATCACATTGATCTATATCTATCAGTTTTGGCATCACCTTTACCATTCTTTTAGCCATTATAGACATAACAGTTTATAATCATGGTTTAGGATTGAAATGGGCCTGTATGAAGCTGGATTTGATGTGTTCTTTACCTGCTTTATGTACTAATAGCCACAGCAGCATTCTTCCAAGATGCTGGTGTGTCTCCTCTTAAATTACTGTTAAACAAAACTTTCCAGATCTTTATAATTTTTTCCTCCTAGCTTTCAGACTTCCACAGAAATACCATCTATTCCTGGAGACTTTGCTGCTGGTTATACATCATCATTTTTATCTCATCTCCTCCTATCCTAACTATTCGTAATTAAGCCTCATCTACCTCTAACCTTGGCATATTTAATTCTTTCATAAAAATTCCATTTGCACCTTCATAAGATTTCCAGAATAGGTCTAGTACCTCTACAGGATCTCTTGTTATAGACTCCCTAAGCTTGGTGACAACCCTTCCTACTTTCTGCTGCCTGAGTTGTTGCACTAAAGTTTTAGTGCTCTGGCATTATCAAAAAACAGTTGCTTAACAACAATCTGTCTGAACTCATGTATTTAATTTTTTTTTTGTTAAAACAATTTATTTAATTTTAAATGTATATTTGACATGGCTTAGTGGTAAATCACTTTGGCTATTGTGTGTAGGGTCATGGGTTTGAGCCTTCCAGAGGCTGTTTCTTTTAGCTATGAACCTATAAAGGGATACGTGCAAAAGAAAAAAAGAAAGGAAATAGATGAAAAAGAATATATACAGCTAATGGTTGGGGGTTGGTATAATGGTTAAGGTGTTTTACTCAGACACATGGTACAGTGTTTGCTTTTCACCTTTGGGAGGGAAACTGGCTAGGCTTAGAATGGCCCATTAAGGCAGCTAGCCTAGTAATTAGCTATGAACCTAAAAAAAAAATTTCATATATTTACAAATATTTCAACTTGAGTTCATGCATATCATTGACATTATCCTTTATTTTCTGCTTAGCATTCTGCAATTGCTCCTCCTCTTGTTCTGTGAGGTTTCCCGTATTCTGCTTTACTTTTACATTTGTCAGTCCCTCTAAATAATTCTTGCTGCTTCTTAACCATATCTCTTATTTCCACCCTATCTCTCTTTTATTTCCACCCTGTTTTTAAATTCCTCTTTAATTTTATCTCACTCACTAGCTATATTTTCAGAAGAAATTTCTGTCTTTTCTAATAACTCCCGAGTAATTCCCACTACCCATACCTTAAAGTCCTCTAACAGATAGGTGGAAAAGCGCCAATGTCTCATTTTTATTTTAATTATTGGAGCGTGATCTGAAATAGTTATTGGATGTGCATTAAAACTTTCAGTTAAATGCATATGTTTCTGGGAAATGCAGGATGTTCGTGTTCCACTGTTGCAGTCATGACTGTAGGGTTCTCCCCTGCCAGCAGGCAGTCCTCTGTCGGCCAGAATCCCAAAGTCTGGGTCCGGCATCGGCTGTTCAACCATGCTTCATAACGTCAGAGTGCCAGGAGTACAAAGCTGACAGCCGACGCCATGTTCTCCAGTCTTTCTTGCCGTGCGGTGATAGCAGTTCGCAAGTGCCGGTCAGCTGACTCCTGACAATCTTTTTTGAACAAAACTTCAGTCCGAAGATTTTATTCTCCTACTCAAGCTAAGTACCCCGTTGGGGAAACTTTTTTCTTGCTCCAGTCCAATGTCAGAAAAAGTTAATAATTGTATTTCATGTGGGAAGCAAATACCTCATAAGGATTTTCATTCTTACTGTATTCCTTGCCTAGGCCCTGACCACAACGTAGCTAGTTGTCGGTTTTGTGCTAGATTCAATCAATGTACTATTAAACGAAGGTACGATTTTGCATTTCATTACTTCGGTAGGCATTTTGATTACAAAATGTCGTCGGATACAGTTCCAGCTACCGGAGTTCACAAACGACGCAAGGACAAAGACAGGCCTCCGAGGTCCAAATCTGATGAAATCGCACAAGCAGAGCCAGCTTCAGGTTCGGCCATCGTCAGTGAGGTGCTTTTGCAGCCCCTGTCATCGGCCATTTCGGAACCGATGGCCGAAACGGACTCCCACGAGGAGCCATCTAGGCCTTTGAATATTTCAATTGCAGGACCTTCGGACAATGCTCCTTCGGATGGGTCTGGAGCCGCTGTGCAGGTACCGGCTTCCGAAGGGGTTTTCAGGCCTACTCAGCTTCTGATAAAGGCAAAGCCAAAGACAAAGGCAAAGACTCCTTCCAAATCAAAGACTGCAACACAGGCCTCTTCTGATCCGGCTCCCAAGTCACAGAAACAGTTACTTAAAATGGCGGAGGATTTACTTACTATGATTAGGGGTTCTCATCCCCCTCCAGATAAAAGGCCAAGGCCGGAAGTTTATTATGACTCCTCTGATCAGGCTTCTGTTTCTTCAGTTTCTTCTTTTGACAAGGAATATTCTTTCCCTCCTTATGAGGATTATAATGCTGAGAAATCCATTCCTTCAGCTTCTCCCCCTGAGGAGTTCTCTTTTGGGGAAACTTTGCATGAAATGAGGGAACATTTCCACTGGGAAGGACAGGAGTATTCGGAATCTAAGAAAAGACTAAGGGATTTTCTTCTTCTTCCCCAACATAGACCCCTGGCTATTCCTCCTATTTTGGATATTGTGGATGATGCTTTTTCGGAGGCTAACTTAACGTCTGACTCTTTCCCTCCTGCTCCTGTTAAGCCTGACAGATATTACAGGGTTCCTGATTCCCACCAGTTTTTGTACAAGAACCCTACTGCTGACCCTGAAACCATTTCTCAGGGTCCTAAGGGAGTTAAGGCCGCTTCTGCAAAAAACCCCATTCCCACTGAGAAGGATTCCAGATCTTTAGAAAGATGGGGCAAAAAAGTGTACACTTCTGCTACTTTATCCATTAGGGCTTTAAACTGTCAGTTTCATATGCTGAAATACCAGCAATTTCACCTGTCTGTTTTAAAGCAAAAGCTTACTTCCATTTCCGCCTGTGCAGATAAGGAATTACATGACTTAATGCATGCCACTGAACAAGTTGGGAAGCATGGTTTACACTGTGGATTTGATGCCTTGGAGGCTTCTTGTAGGGCTGCTGCCTCTGGCACAGTCATTAGAAGGCATGCATGGTTAAAGGAACAAAATTTGCCTGCTCAAGTAAAAGCTAAATTATTGGATGCTCCTGTTCAACATAATGTTTTGTTTGGATCTAAAGCTGAAGAGGTGATTAAAAAGATGGAGGACAAGGCGAAATCCATGCAAACTGTTAAAGATTTCTTACAAGTACAGCCTCCCAGATTTAGCAGGAATTGGCCTACTAAAAATTGGTCCTTTCCCAATACAGACAGGCCTCAGAGGGGTAGATACAGATGCTCCCGAGGAAGGCCTCAAGCACAAGCCTCTTACAGACCAAGACAGTGGACTGCTTCCACCCCTAGAGGGGGAGAGGACAGGTCGCAAACCCATAGGAAACAGACTCAATGACTCCCTCTGTTGGGCTGCAGGAACTTCTTGCCTGGAAGCCCCTCTCGGAGGAAAACTTTCACTTTTTCACCAAAATTGGACTTGTATAACCCAAGACAAGTGGGCTCTGGATGTGGTTTTAAGAGGTTACAAATTCCATTTTCATACCCTACCAAGGCCAAGCGGATGGCCAGATCTTCCAAAACATCAATGGACAGAGGCCTTAAACCAGGTGGAAGCTCTTTTGGCTATGAAAGCCATAGAACTAGTTCCGCTTTCAGAGATGGGACAAGGTTTTTACTCAAGGCTCTTTCTAGTCCCCAGGAAGCAAAATTCATGGAGATCCTTTCTGGATCTGTCAGTCTTGAACACTTTTCTAGATATACCAAAATTCAAGATGCTTACTCTACAGCAGCTACTTCCAATGCTGACCAAAAATGCATGGATGGTGACTTTGGATTTAAAAGAGGCATATTTAAACATTCCCATCAGGCAGGATCGCAGAAAATACCTCAGATTCAAGGCCGGGTCGAGGCATTATCAATTCTCTGCGCTGCCCTTTGGATTGTCCACTGCACCCAGGGTCTTCACCAAGTGCCTGGCTCCAGTAGTAGCTTATTGCAGACTCAAGGGAATTCAAATTTACCCTTATCTGGATGATTGTCTTATTCAGGCAGACAGCAAGGATGTCTTACTCCAGCATCTAGAATTTGTTCAGAAACTTCTCAAGTTCCTGGGATTCACTGTCAACACAAAAAAGTCAAATTTGACTCCCTCGCAACAGATAACTTTTCTGGGTGCTCTTGTAAACACAACAACCCAGATGGCATTTCTGACATACGAAAAACAATTACAGCTGGCTTCAACTTTCAAAACCTTGGCAACTTTAACTCAGCTATCTGCAAGGAAATTCCTGCAGGCTTTGGGTTACATGGCCTCCTGCATCCTTCTCATACCATGTGCAAGACTACATATGAGGAAAATACAGTGGTACCTAAAAAGTGTATGGTCTCAGCATTGCCACAGTTTATACATACTGATCTCTGTCCTGCCTTGTCTTCAAAAGGAATTCCTTTGGTGGTCCAAGGCATGTACTCTAAACCAAGGAAAACCCTTCTGTCTGCCTCCTGCCACTCAGATACTAACCACGGGCACCTCAGATTATGCATGGGGAGCCCATTTTCTGGGCAACTGTATGCAGGGCCTTTGGACAAAGGATCAGGAGCACCTACATATCAATTTAAAGGAAATGTTAGCCATTCAGAAAGCTCTGTGGGCCTTCAGGAATCTTCTGCAACCAGGACAACTACTGATATATGAACAGACAACACCACAGTTATGTGGTACATAAACAAGCAAGGGGGAATCTCATTCCTACCCCCTTTGCAGACTAGCCATGAATCTATGGAACACAGCTCTAGCTTGCAATCTGGACCTTCAAGCTCAATTTCTACCAGGAAAGCAAAACTTCCTGGCAGACAGTCTGAGCAGAAACCTTTCGGATCCGCACGAGTGGATGCTGGACACCGAAATATTCAGGGTGATAACAGCAGTCTGGGGATGTTCTCACATAGACCTCTTTGCATCCCCATCTCAATCATCAACTACAGAATTTTTGCACCAGAACTTTCCACAAACAAGCTTGGAAAGTGGATGCCCTATCATTCAGTTGGAGAAACCTCTCGGGATATGCCTTTCCACTTCTTCCACGGGTATTATTAAAGATAAAACAGGACAGGCCCAAGATGGTTATCTTGCTGGCCCCAAATTGGCCTCGACAGTTTTGGTATCCAACTCTGAAAAACCTATGTCGGGAGCCCTCTTGGGTTTTACCACAGACTCCGAACCTTCTGTCCCAACATCAGGGTCAGGTTCTTCACTCCCATGTCAGAACTCTCAGCCTGGCGGCCTGGTTAATCCAGGGTCTTTGATTCATTCTCTCCTACCCAAGCAGGTTATGGATG
This sequence comes from Protopterus annectens, assembly GCF_019279795.1. Classification (NCBI taxonomy): domain Eukaryota; kingdom Metazoa; phylum Chordata; order Ceratodontiformes; family Protopteridae; genus Protopterus; species Protopterus annectens. The sequence continues at coordinate 1,924,212,576 of NC_056737.1, read as the reverse complement.
TCATTTTAGAAGCCAGACGTCCTAGCACTAGAAAATCTTATGCAGGAAAATGGAAAAGATTTTGTTCCTGGATGCAGGCTCAGGATTCTGATCCTCTTCTTCCTAACAGTCCTTTGATTTTACTTTATCTGACAGATCTCTTACATAAGGGTCTCTTTCTCTTCCATTAAGATTCATGCCTCTGCTATTTCCGCTCATTATAATACAGACCCTCCAATCTTTTCCCACCAGCTCATGAGACAGTTTCTCAGAGGAGCTAAGAATGTAAGGCCTCCTAGATCTCCCTCCCATTCCTGCTTGGGATCTTAACTATGTTTTGGAAAAACTCACCTTACCTCCTTTTGAGCCTGCTGCCTCTTCTGACATCAAGTTTTTATCTTGGAAAACAGCCATCCTGTTTGCTCTGACTACTGCCAGGAGAGTTTCAGAGTTGCAAGCTCTTATGGCTGTGGAACCTTATATTATTTTTCATCAAGACAGGGTTTCTTTAAGGACTAATCCTACATTCATGCCTAAGGTGGTTTCCAAAGTGGCTTTAAATCAAACTGTTCACTTGCCAACCTTTTTCCCCACTCCTCAAAATAAAGGGGAAAGGATCTTACATTCCTTGGATGTACACAGACAACTACGTTTTTACCTGGACAGAACCAAGGACATCAGAAAATCAGAGCAATTGTTTGTTTCTTATGCTTCAAGTTCTCAAGGTAAAGCCATTTCAAAACAAACCATTTCTAAATGGATTTATTAGATTTTGTTATTCACACCATGGAAAGCAAATCCCAGGGGGTATACGGACTCATTCCACCAGAGCTGCTGCCACTTCAGCTGCCTTCCTCAGGGGAGTTCCTACCAAAGACATTTTGGAAGCTGCAACTTGGAGTTCAGTGCATACTTTTTCAAAGCACTACAATCTACCTCTCTACTCTAAGTCTAGGGCAGGCTTTGCTTCTGCAGTCTTGCAGGGCCTTTTAGCCGCCCCTTCTACTTTATGACCACCTCCCTTTCTCTCTGCTTTGGGATTCTACCCTGCAGTCATGACTGCAACAGTGAAACACGATGAACATAGTACAGTTGTGTACACCTACCATAAATGTAGATGTTCGAGTGTTTTCACTGTTGCAGTCTGGGATTCCCTCCCTCCTGTCCCCTCTTATTTTTACCTTTGTAAAGTTTCCTTTCTCACCATTCTTTTGAGGTGTATTTGCAAAGGTTATGGGACCTTACTCATTTTGGAACTCCTGACATCTGGGGCAAGAAAGACTGGAGAACATGGCGTCGGCTGTCAGCTTTGTACTCCTGGCGCTCTGACATCAGGAAGCATGGTTTAACAGCCGACGCCGGACCCAGACTTTGGGATTCTGGCCGACCGAGGACTGCCTGTCGGCAGGGGAGAACCCTACAGTCATGACTGCAACAGTGAAGACACTCTGACATCTACATTTATGGTAAGTGTACACAACTGTACTTTCTTTCTAAAATAGCCCAGTTTTTGTATCTTTGGGAATAATATGTAAATTCACTGTAAACTACTGCTGAAGTCACATCTTCCATGCCAAATATTTTCATAAATTTCTTCTAAAATCTACATTCCTTTGTTGCATTTTCCCTTATGGGCTCCCCAGGCATGTCTTACCTGCTGCAAATCAAATTCCATTCCCCACCAACAAGTTATTTATTTGCCCCAGAATTTTCTTAAGATCCATTGTAGCAGTGTTAGGTGGAGTATAAATACATACCAGTATAATCCTCCTCACTTACCAGTAGCCCCTTTGTACTGCATATATACCGTTATCTTTTTATCCTCTTCTATCACTATTGGAGCTCCTATTGCAATTAGTTTAAGAATTCCTCTTTTCCTTTTTCCCAAGTTTTCCACTGAATAACCATCTTGAAAACCTTTATCAAATTCACATGCTCACTTCTTTCCACATGTGTCTCCTGTAGCATAGCTATTTGCACTCTGCATTTTTAATGTTGTTCACTACGTTCCTCTTTGTATATATCTGTGAGACCATTAACATTTACAGATATCAAAAAGGGTCATTATGTTAATAATCCCAAGTTTGTTTGTAAACTTTAAGTATCTAGTTCCATCTTTTGTGTTGCATGTTCACGCTAATGTTTAGCAGGTTGACATTTTATACATTTGTTTCCTGTCATATTCATTTGAGCCTATGTTGCAGCTTACAAAACTTTGGTTGTATTGAAAGCCCTCAAGCAAAAAAACAAATACGCCCCAAAAACCTATTAACTTAATATAACACACAAAACTACGTACATCTTCAAATATTGAATTTTACCTTCCTAACAGGAACAATTGTCCCAAACTGACAGTCACACTTAGAGGTGGGTTAAACTAATGGAAGGTTATCCATGCTAAGATGCATGGTACAGCCTGTGCTTCTGTTAAGTACAGTCTATTTTTCTCTTACCTTTATTGCTGTCCCAGAATGAGAAAACACTTGAATGCTTTCTGCAAACATAATTTTCTAGCCATTGAAAGAAACCCATTAAAAGAAAAGTATTCTGTTTTTATTGCTCTCTATCAGATTGTCTCCGTGGAGAAAGAACCAGATAGAGTTGCTTCTACAAGTATTTATTTATTTGCTAAAGAAAAGGTATATTATATGCAGTGTTCTTTATTTGCTTTCTCTTAAAAGTTGTTACTAGATAAAACCAAGAGGATTAATCCAATCATTCCCCTATGCAAGAATGAGAAAAAGCATGTGATTTTTTTCTTGTATCATACTCTTTTGAACAGTCTTTTTTTGCATTGCAGTGTGAAAATAATAGAAAACTTTACGTTATAGCATACAGGTGTTATGCACTGTACACATTTTACAGTTAAGGATAACAGTTTAGGTTCATAGGTTTATACTAGGCTATCTGCCTAAGGCATTTATAAGCCTAGCCCAAAATTTTGTGGCTTACGCCACCCCTTATGTTAAAAAATACTGTGCCCATTAGTTTGTTGTGCCTCTGTCCAGCAGTGACACAGAGATGATTCCCGGGGTAAACCTACGATCTCCCATCCACCGGTCAAGATTTCTCTTGAACAGAGCCAACGAGGTGCTCTGCCTCACATGGACCGGGATTTTATTCCACAGCATAGGGAGTCTCTGGGTGACAAATCTATCCCTCCAGCATGTCCTATTTATATCCGTGCTAAGGTTTAAGTCGATTGATCTAGTGGATCTGGTAGATTTGGATTTTTTGAGGTGGAGCATGTCCATTAATTCCGGGTTGGACATGGCCTTGTATGTCAGGCACAGGTCACCTCTGAGCAGGCGGTATGCGACTGAATAGAGCTGGAGTTTCTTCAGTCTGGCAGCATATGACAGATTTTGGAGTCCCTTTATCCTTTTGGTGAGGAACTTTTGGGTCTCTCCAATTGCTGCAGGTGTCTGGTGAGATACATCCCGAATGGGGCATTGTACTCGATCATTGGTCTGATAAGTGAAGAGTACAGGGGAACAATGACCTCACTTGATCTGGATGTGAATCCCTTCATGAACAGGTGGGCAATGTAGAAGGTCTTTCTAACCACTTTAGCAATGTGAGTGTCAAAAGAAAGGCCACTGTCAACCTGGGTCCCCAGGTCCCTGATAACCTCTTCTGTGCTTAATGGATTGCCACCTATATGGTAGCTTGGGGTTACCTTGTTTTTCCCGAAGGGTATGACTATACATTTTTGGCATTTAACTTCAGGCCATGGCTCTGGCACCAGTTATCAGTTTCCGTGAGCCCCGCCTGAAGGATATCTGTGTGCGATGTACTTTCCACTATGGTGCGCAGTTTGCAGTCATCTGCAAACTTTGTCAGCCATAGTCCTCCTATGTTTGCCTGTACTTCTGAGAAGTAGATGCTGAACAACAGGGGGCCAAGGACTGAGCCCTGTGGGACACCACTTGTGACCGGCTTGGAGTCTGACATGGCGCCAGCAACTCTAACCCTGTGGGTTCTGTCCTTTAGCCAGTTTTCAACCCATCTTGTGACATATGGGTTTACATTTAAGCTGGTAAGTTTCTCTATAATACCCGAGTGGGGTATTGTGTCGAAAGCTTTTGCAAGGTCAAGGTAGGCTGTATGGACTGCCTTTCCCTCATCAATGGCCTTGGTGACTGTTTTGAAGAAGTCAACCATGTTCAAAAGGCATGATCTGCCCTTGACAAAGCCAAACTGGGTCGGGTCCAATGTCTGCAAGTCCCCTATGTCTTTGTTTGAGTTCCATTATGATCCTCTCCATAGCTTTGCAGACCAGGCTTGTTAAGCTTATGGGGCGGTAATTACCAGGGTCCGTAGAGGTACCGCCTTTGTGGAGTGGGACCACAGTTGCCGTACGCCACTCCTTGGGCACGTATCCTGTGGTAAGGCTAAGATTAAACAGCTGCCTTATATGCGGGTTTAGTTCCTCGTTGAGTTCGTGTAGCACACAGCCGGGGACACCATCCGGTCCCATTGATGCTGTGTTTGTAGCTTTAGAGAGAGCAGCTTTCACCTGCGCATTTGAGATGTCTGGGAGGCTACACTCCGCTGGGATAGTTCTCTCCTTTTGGGGGGAGAGGGGGGTGAAGTTTGCACTGAACCTGTCTGTGCCAGTATGTTGGCAATGTCTGTGGGTTCAGTGATTTTTGTATCATTTTGGACTAATTCTGCATATCTGGGAGTTTCCACCCAGGTTTCTAACATAGCTGAAGAAGGCCTTATGATTCTTTTGAATCTATTGCAATTTTTCTCTCAAAGTTGGCCTTGGATGATTTTATGAGTGCTCGTATTTTTTTACTAATAATGATCAAGGGTGTCTTCTTTTATGGATTTTGCTCTATCATGTAACAGCTTTCTCCTCTTATTGTAAAGTTTGTTTATGGCTGGGGTCCACCAGACTGGACGTTTGCCCTTGGTGGAAAGAGTCTTGGTTTTATTAGGGATTGCCTGATCCATGCAGTCCTGGAGGTGTTCGTAGAAGGCATTTGTAAGGGCTTCCGCAGCTTGGGTTGTGGTTTCCACTGGCTCGGGGGCCTTGAAGGATACCACACCAGTCTTGAGTAGTGTGAAGTTTGCTTTAGAGAAGTTCTTCACTGTGGTCTTTTTTGATTGGGGTAGGGGCGGGATGTGGATGTCCAGTGAGATAAGTTTGTGATCTGATCTCACCAATGAGGGATATACTTCAGGTGTGGAGCATTTTGTCCCCATGTTTGTGATGATGAGATCTAGTATATTTTCTCCTCTTGTGGGAACGGTGACTAGTTGTTCCATGGCATTTGAATTTATGAACTCCAGGAACCTTTGGGCTAGAAAGTTGGGGCTTGAGTAATGTTCCCAGTCTATATTCAGGTAGTTGAAGTCACCCAATATAATGGTGTTTGGAGATACATTTATACCCTCCAGTGTCTTCAGGAAGGCTGTGTGGGGTTCCTGAGTTTGAGAGGGTGGCCTGTAGCATGCTACAAATTGTAGAGCAGTTTTGCCTATGGTTAATTGCACCTGGATAGTTTCCGATGCTTCGTGCGTTGCCACCAACCTGGAGGTGTGGGTATCCTTGATGAATATGGATACACCCCCTCCTTTTGTGGTTTGTTTTATTTCCTCTAACTTTTATTGATCCTTTATAACTGTCACAACTGTGGTGATCTTGGTGTATCTGTAAACTTCCAACACAATACTTAATGACTCAGGAAAACTAGCCATGAATATCTGAACACACAGGAATTCAAGGCTGATCTCTGTGGGATGCCTGTTATTTAAAATTATTTTGATTGTATTCCTTGTCTATACCCTAACCTTTTGGTTACTTATCCAGTTTGCTATCCATATAATTGCATACATTTTGCATTTCCATTTTTACGAAACTTCTAATATAACTTGATGATGATGATCTGAATCCAAATGTTTTTGCCTGGCCCAAATAACTAACATCCACAGCCCTTTACTACAGCTTAGTAAAAACTTATTAGGTTTGTAATGGTAGAGCTTCCTAGAATAAACCTTTGTTGATGGATTTCATGACTGCATTCCACTGCCTTTTTCATTAAACCTATAAAGACTCACTGAAAACACTACCCTATAATGCTCTTCATGCTTATGGACCTAAAGGTTGTAATCTTTTACCCACCTTTATGTATATATAGTATATCAGCCTCTCTCCAGTGCTATGAAACAAATCCAGATGCAAGACTTTGTTGGAATAAGTAGGTTAATTTATTTTCTTTAACTTTCATTACAAATCCATTTGTCATCCAGACCAGGAAAAGTCTCTTGCCTTACTTTGTGTTCCTTCTACAATCCCCTTAGTTCTCAGTGGACTCTGAGTCACATTAATCTATGCTGTGACCATCTTCTAAGTGTATTTGAGTTCCCCCAACATTTTAGCAAAATCTGACCCATAATATACCCTCTACCATAATCATTAGATTTTTTAAACCACTTCTGCATTTCTTTATATATTTCAAAAGATATTTTTTATTGATGCACATGTACCCAGCAACAATTCATGCTTCCTTTTTGCCTCGTTAATCATTTTCCTTATTTGTACTTCAGTGTCCTTAATATAATTTTTCCCAGTAAGGTAGAGTCATTTCTTCTCTGTGGGGCCTACTGAACATTCTGTAGATTGTCCCTGTTGCTGGCAGTTAACTTGCACACCATCTGCTGGCTCAATGAGACACCAAATTATTTATATGATTTGGTTAATTTTATTTACTGACGAGCTGGACTGGTCCCAAGAACAGTTTTCAGAAAAGATCTGGGTGAAAGGCAGTATGGTGTCAAAATTGTACATTAGATATTATTTTCAGTGTACTTAAAAATAAATTCCTGAATGTTTACAGAAAGGTAGGTGGTTTTAAATATTTCAAAATCTACAATATGTAGAGTTTGCTTAGAGATGCCACTCAGATGTTCACGATAAACCTAATGGTAGTAATGGAAAGAAATAATAAATGCATGTGAACTAGATTTCATTATGATAGACTATGATGTAGCATAGAAAAGTTAGTGCAAAGGATTAAACTGAGAAAATCAAGAAAGTTAGTTAAATCAATGTTACCAATGCTATGAAGCATTGATTAAAGCTAATGGAAAGGACTGAAGGAAAAAAGAAAATTTTAAAGTTTTACTGAATAAATGTAATGTCTAATTGGTGGATCTAAGTAAATTATATAAAAAGGGATAGCACAGAAGAGCTACCTATCAATTAAGGTATGTGTAATGGTTTATAACTAGTCACAACCTAAAACAGAAAGACTTGCTGTATTCTTTCTGATATGTTTTTAAATTGCTTCTGAAATTTAGGTAATCTGTTTTATTTCTGTTAGCCACCGGTAATTGGTTCCAATTTGGTGGTGCAATTTTTCTAAAGCTCTCTTACTTTCTGTATGGAAAAGGTCTGTGTACTGTTAAGAATTCTTCTGCATTCATTCTGTGATATTTTGTTTACATTTACTTTGTCAAAGAGGGGGAAAATAACTTTTTTTGTAATAGATTAAAGGTTATGAATAAAAAACTGCATGAGATACAAAAGCCATTTGACTTTGTACAAGGTTGTGCAGTCATGCTTTGTTCTAGGGGGGGGGGGTGAACAACAAAATCCACATATTTTATGACTCTCCGTCTCATAAGTTCTGGGTTTTGATTTTAGAGCAAAAAGATAATTGGACAATACTCGAGCTTTGGTACAAAAGCATATCTTGCTGTACGTCTTATAGAATTTTAAGTTTGATTGGATACAGTGGGAGTATGCGTTGAGCTTACTCATTATGTTATCCACAATAATAATTGTTAAATGATAGCGTTGAGTCCAGCAGAGGTCCTAACGGTTTATGGAGTATGACATTTTTGTAGCGGATTTCCTGAAGGTGTCAAAGGTTTTAATAAAATCACAAGTGTTTTATATTTTATTAATTCCAAACAGTATGCAAGCAACTTATTTTCATCAAAACAGTTGCAGGGTGTTAGTCTACCTGTAACTGACTTTCTATGCAATGAGTAGATAGCCCAAACCTAAGGATAGGAATATCATATACATATAAAATATTTACTAAAGACAGAATTTTTCTGACATTTATATAAAGACATAAAATAATATGTCCCACATCTGATTATTAAGGAGCATGTTTTGTAAGACTTCCTAATCTAGACAGCTGAGAGTGTGGTTGAACATTAAAAGTTGTACTAGAAAACCATATTTCTATTTCTGTGCTGTCCCCAAAACCAGTCGTGGAATTTTTGTTGAAGGATTCAGTGAATGTTGCTATTAAATGTTCTGAGGTTCCTAAATCTCCTTTTTTTAGTTGTGCCCCTGGTTAGATATCAGTTATTGTATTATACTTTTCCTTACAGCCATGTTAGGAATCTGAAAATACTTACTGATGTGCTCCACTACCTGAAACTTGACTATTTTTTCAAAATCCTAATCAAAGAACATATGTTAGTGATGGGTTGATGATTTTTGAGAAGAGATGGTGCAGAAATATTTGGAAGTGGTATAGTAGTGGAATGCATAACTTGTTAAAGTAGAATACATGTGATTGAAGTCTGTGCAAGAATCCAAGAAGCAGAAGATTCATACAAAGGAAGGTTGAATGAATAGCATAAGGGCCGAGACTGGCCTTCATACGTTGGTACTAGGCTATCAGCCCTAGGGCCTATACAAGCCTAGCCATAACAATTCCCTGGCTATTTCTTCAAACATTATTTACTTTCCTGGACCCCTGTCTAGCAGGGCGACTGACGTGATCCCTGGGGTGAATTTCCTTTCTCCCATCCAATCATCAAGGTTCCTCTTGAAGAGGTCCAAAGAGGCACTCTGCTTTACATGTATGGGCAATCTATTCCAGAGTCTGGGGAGTCTCTGGGTCAGAAACCTATCCCTCCAGCATGTTTTGTTTATTGTGATGACAAGGTTTAGATCCCTGGAGCGTGTAGCTCTGAGGGATTGGGATTTCTTTAAGTGTAGCATGTCCAACAGCTCTGGGTTTGACATGGC